>NC_060181.1:33933916-34233916 GCF_021184085.1 Oncorhynchus gorbuscha
TGATCGCGTTTGGTGTGGGGGGGACAAAATCAATTTGCGCACGATGGCGGGTGGACGAACACACGCGCCCGGTTTGGGCATTGTGTCAGACAGAATTTATTTTCCTGAATCCACAGGGGTAACTCCAACTCCTCCCCCTGGCACAGACTGAAAGAGCAGAGACCTTCGATAATGTTTGGATCATCATCAACCACCATAGAAAGGCAATAATGGGAATGTTAAGATGTGGATATAGTTATTTGTGTGTGTGTGTGTGTGTGTGTGTGTGTGTGTGTGTGTGTGTGTGTGTGTGTGTGTGTGTGTGTGTGTGTGTGTGTGTGTGTGTGTGTGTGTGTGTGTGTGTGTGTGTTGACCCCATGCCCCTGTTTTACCCTGATCTGCTAAACCATATCCACCCTTTACCCCTTTTCTCATCTCACTTTCCCTTTCTATGTTCTACGGTATGTGAAGAGAGAAAAACAAACTGTCATCTCTTTCCTCTGGCCTTCCCTCGCCCTCTCCAAATGTAGACGTTATCTCACCAATGCGGGCAGCAGTTTCTCCTCCAGTAGTGACACAAAGGCCAGAGTGTCCGCCCCTTCCTTGGCTGAGAGGTCATAGTCAGCGTTGTATTTCTGAAAGACAAGGACGGTCAGTCATTTAGTTTAGATATGGGATATCAGGTCCTAGATGAGAGTATGGATGCCGTTACAAAATAGTCAATAGAATTCACCAGTTAAAAAGACAGTCATAGCAAAAGTTCAGGTGAAAAGGCCTTTACAAAGCACAGAGAGGAATCTATACTGAACCAAAACAGAAACACAACATGTAAAGTGTTGGTCTCATGTTTCATGAGCTGAAATGAAAGAACCCTGAAATGTTCCATATGCACAAAATGCTTATTTATCTAATTTTGTGCACATTTGTTTACATCCCTGTTAGTTAGCATTTCTCCTTTGCCAAGATAATCCATCCACCTGATAGGTGTGGTATATCAAGAAGCTGATTAAAAAGCATGATCATTACACAGGTGCACCTTGTGCTAGAGACAATAAAAGACCACTCTAAAATGTGCAGCTTTGTCACACAACACAATGCCACAGATGATTCAAGTTGGGGGAATGTTCAATTGGAATGCTGACTGCAGGAAAATCCACCAGAGTGGTTGCCATAAGCCACCTCCAACATACAGCAACAGCATTACGTCCAACCGGACTAAAAACCGCAGACCACATGTAACCACGCCAGCAGAGGACCTCCACATCCGTCTTCTTCACTTGACGGATTGTCTGAGATCAGCCACCCGGACAGCTGATGAAACTGAAGAGTATTTCTGTCTGTAATAAAGCCCTTTTGTGGGAATTTTTTTTTTTTGTGATTGGCTGGGACTGGCTCCCCAGTGGGTGGGCCTATTCCCTCTCAGGCCCAACCATGGCTGCACCCCTGCCCAGTCATGTGAAATCCGTAGATTTGGGCCTAATGAATTTATTTCAATTGACTGATTTCCTCATATGAACTAACTCAGTAAAAATCTTAATACAAAGTTGAGAGACATTTCCCTGTAATGCTTAGAGAAAATCTAATGTAATATATATAATAATAATATATGCCATTTAGCAGACGCTTTTATCCAAAGCGACTTACAGTCATGTGTGCATACATTCTACGTATGGGTGTTCCCGGGGATTGAACCCACTACCCTGGCGTTACAAGCTCCATGCTCTACCAACTGAGCTACAGAAGGACACAAGTGTTATTGAAGTGCTGTGGTTGTAGGTTCACCTGCCTCATAAAACCCCTATTATTTCAGGGAGTTACTATACTGTAGGTCACCAAGTGCTAACAATCACTATCTTCAACTAGATTAAACCGCCGGGCCAATTTTTTATTGAACGGATGGTCAGGGGGCCGGAACTTAATTACAAATATTTTGTAGACTGCAAATTGACCACAAGTAGTACAAAACCGTTATATACCTCAACTGAATCTGGTAATGAATGGTGTGGCTGTTGAGGAGACTAAAGTAACCATAGATTGAAGTTTACAATGTCAAAACATATTGATTCAAATGGTTGTAAAGATGGGGAGAAGTCTGTCCGTGATAAAGAGATGCTCTGCTTTTGACACCACACTCCACAAAGCAAGTCCTGCAGGCTCTAGTTGTATCTTATCTTGATTATTGTCCAGTCAGAAGTGCTGCAAAGAAGGCTGCAGCTGGCCTAGAACAGAATGGCAAGTTTTGCTCTACATTGTAATCAGAGTGCAAATATCAAGCTCTTAGCTAATAGTTGAGGAAATACTAACTGCATCGCTTCTTGTTTTTATAAAGAGACATTGTTTACATAGTCAATTTACACACAGCACTGGCAAAATTCAAGGAAACATACAGTATGATACAGAGCCATGATAGCATGGAACTCCCTTCTTTCTCATACAGTGCAGGTGAACAGCAAACCTGGTTTCAAAAAACAAATAAAGCAACACCTCTTGGCACAATGTAAATAGTCTGGTGGCCATTTGATTAACTGTTCATTCTTATGGCATGGGGGTCGAAGCAGTTAAGGAGCCTTTTGGTTCTAGACTTGGCACTCCGGTATTGCTTGCCATTCGGTAGCAGAGAAAACAGCAGCGAAAACAGTCTGACAATTTTTTGGGCCTTCCTCTGACACCACCTAGTAGTATATAGGTCCTGGGTGGCAGGAAGCTTGGCCCCAGAGATGTACTGGGTCGTACGCACTACTCTCTGTAGCGCCTTACGGTCTGATGCCGAGCAGTTGCCATACCAGGCGGTGATGCAACTGGTCAGGATGCTCACGATGGTGCAGATGTAGAACTTTTTGAGGATCTGGGGACCCATGCCAAATATTTTCAGTCTCCTGAAGGGGAAAAGGTGTTGTTGTGCCCTCTTCATGACTGTCTTGGTGTGTTTGGACCATGATAGTTTGTTGGTGATGTGGACACCAAGGAACTTGAAGCTCTCAACCTGCTCCACTACAGCCCCGTCGATGTTAATGGGGGCCTGTTCGGACCACCTTTTACTGTAGTCCACGATCAGCTCCTTTTGTCTTGCTCACATTGAGGGCGAGGCTGTTGTCTCATCGTTGTTGGTGATCAGGCTTACCACTGTTGTGTCGTCAGCAAACTTAATGATGGTGTTGGAGTCGTGTTTGGCCACGCAATCATGGGTGAACAGGGTGTACAGGAGGGGACTACACATCCCTGAGGGGCCCCAGTGCTGAAGATCAGCGTGACATATGTGTTGTTGCCTACCCTTACCACCTGAGGGCGGCCCGTCAGGAAGTCCAGGATCCAGTTGCAGAGGGAGGTGTTTAGTCCCAGGATCCTTAGCTTAGTGATGAGCTTTGTGGGCACTATAGTGTTGAACGCTGAGCTGTAGTCAATGAACAGCATTCTCACATATTTCTTCCTTTTGTCCAGGTGGGAAAGGGCAGTGTGGAATGCGATTGAGTCATCTGTGGATCTGTTGGGGCGGTATGCGAATTGGAGTGGGTCTAGGGAATCCAGGAGGATGCTGTTGATGTGAGCCATGACCAGCCTTTCAAAGCACTACATGGCGACCGACGTGAGTGCTACGGGGCGGTAATCATTTAGGCAGGTTACCTTTGGTTCCTTGGGCACAGGGACTATGGTGGTCTGCTTGAAACACGTAGGTATTACAGACTCGGTCAGGGAGAGGATTAAAATGTAAGTGAAGACACTTGCCAGTTAGTCTGGGCTTGCTTTGAGTACACGTCCTGGTAATCTGTCTGGCTCCGCGGCTTTGTGAATTTTGACCTGTTTGAGCTAGGCAGAATACTGCCCCCTTTGGAGGAATTGCGTGCCCATAGTAAACAGAAAAATAAATATGTCCAAAATTGATAATATATGCATATAATAATAATTATTGAATAGAAAACACTCTAAAGCTTCTAAAACCGTTCAAATTATGTCTGTATGTGAAGCAGAACTCACAGGGCAGCCATTCTCCCAAACTCTCTCTGTCATCAATAAAGTTGGGCCAACTTTGACATCATCGCCCCCACCCTTCCCAACCAGCTACAGATCTGGGAACAGTTTCTATGTCTTCAGTGAGATGTCTCCTTTCAATAGGGCATTTCATTGTGAAAATCGCGCGCTCTTTCACCCTTTGGCGGGCTAAAACATTCGGGTCACGCGAAAATACATGCACTCTCATGCGCACGTCGTGTCTGGAGATCCCTTTGTTCCAGGAATCATTACACGATGTGAGTTTGTCTGTTCGAGTTGAGAATTGTTTTGCACGTTTAGAAAGCTTGATTCTGCACTTAGTTTGACCAGTTTAGTCGACATATAATATGTAATTTTGAAGTTTTGATGCGCAACACCTCAAATTTTGGCTGCATTTCAGCCGGAATTTGTCGCGTTTGATAACCCAAAGACGCAGACTTGAAAGCCAAACGCTGTTTTTGATAAGTATGACTCCTTGCACGACTTCTGATCGAAGACCATCAAAAGGTAAGGGAATATTTATGTGGTAATTTTGTGTTTCTGTTGACTCCAACATAGAGGAGAAATATTGCTAATGTCTGAGCGCCGTCTCAGATTATTGCCTAGTGAACAAATTCTGTAACGTTAAAAATAAATGTAACACAGCGGTTGCATTAAGAAGCAGTGTATCTTTCTAACTATATGTAGAACATGTATATTTAGTCAAAGTTTATGATGTGTATTGCTGTTATCTGGTGGAGTTATCATATTTTCTCCGGACATTTTAGTAGCATTGTTTGAACATGTCGTCATTGTAAACAGAGATTTATGGATATGAATGGCATATTATTGAAAAAAACAAATGTACTGTGTAACATGTCCTATTACTGTCATCTGATGAAGATTTTCAAAAGGTTAGTGAATTATTTTTCTATTAAAACTTCTTAAGGATGACGCAGAATATAGTTCCCCTGCAGGAACATCAATCAGCGGAAATTTCAGAGCGCCACCTATAGTTTTTTTTATAAAACTCAAACTTTCATTAAAACACACATTCAAGGTAATGAATTAAAGCTACACTCATTGTGAATCTATCCACCAAGTCAGATTTGTAAAATGCTTTTCGGCAAAAGCATGAGAAGCTATTATCTGATAGCATGCACCCCCAAAATACTGCAACGTCACCTAAAACAACAGATTTTGCAGTAGCCGGCGCTACCCAAAACGCAGAAATAAAATATAAAACATTCATTACCTTTGACGAGCTTCTTTCTTGGCACTCCTAGATGTCCCATAAACATCACTATTGGGTCTTTTTTTTGATTAAATCGGTCCATATATAGCCTAGATATGGATCTATGAAGACTGTGTAATCAAGGAAAAAACTGAGTTTGATAACGCAACGTCATTTTTTAAAATAAAAAATGTCGACGATAAACTTTCACAAAACACTTCTAAATACTTTTGTAATGCAACTTTAGGTATTAGTAAACGTTAATAATCTATCAAAATGATCACGGGCGATGTATATTCAATAGCTCCACGTCCTGATATCATATCATGTCCAAATATTTCTCAACCAAAACATCCGGTCGGAGACCGGAAGAAATGCGCTGCCTCGTGTCCGTTTGACCAAGAAACAAATCTGAGACAAATGACAAGACTGTTGACATCGTGTGGAAGCTGTAGGTATTGCAACCTCGGCCCCATTTA
Organism: Oncorhynchus gorbuscha; assembly: GCF_021184085.1. Classification (NCBI taxonomy): domain Eukaryota; kingdom Metazoa; phylum Chordata; class Actinopteri; order Salmoniformes; family Salmonidae; genus Oncorhynchus; species Oncorhynchus gorbuscha. The sequence goes on from NC_060181.1 coordinate 33,939,575, forward strand.
ATGTGGTTTCTTTTCAACAATACATTCAAGTGGCGCATTGATATATTTTCCAGTTTTCAGTGATCAGATTTTCCTGCGCTTTTCGATGAAACGCACGTTCTGTTATAGTCACAGCCGTGATTTAACCAGTTTTAGAAACGTCAGAGTGTTTTCTATCCACACATACTAATCATATGCCTATACTATATTCCTGGCACGAGTAGCAGGACACTGAAATGTTGCGCGATTTTTAACAAAAAGCTGCGAAAATGCGTATGATCCATAACAGGGGTTATCCTGCGTTTATGATTACATCTTTTGTTCGACAAAATGGCTATTTAAATTAGCTGTGTCTTTGGTGGTGGTTTGACATAAATGTTTTCGCCGTAAAACATTTTAGAAATCTGACTTGCTGGTTAGATGAACAATGTCTTTATCTTTCATTTGAGCTATTGGACTTGTTAATGTGTGGAGGTTAAATACTTCTAAGAATATTTTTGCATTCTGTGCGCCACCTTTTGAGTTGAGTGTGGGGGGTGGGTGCCCTTGGGGAATGTGATGTCGTTAAAAGGTCTTGCTCACATTGGCTACCGAGAGCGTTATCACACAGTCGTCCAGAACAGCTGGTGCTCTTATGCATGTGTCAGTGTTGCTTGCCTCGGGTCCATAAAAGGCCTTTAGCTCGTTTGGTAGGCTCGCGTCACTGGGCAGCTCACATCTGGGTTTCCCTTTGTGGTCTGTAATAGTTTTCACCCCTGCCACATCCATCGAGCGTCAGAGCTGGTGTGGTAGGATTCAATCTTAATCCTGTACTGATGCTTTGCTTGTTTGATGGTTCATCTGAGGGCACAACGGGATTTCTTATAAGTGTCCGGATTAGTGTCCACCTCCTTGAAAGCGGCAGCTCTAGCCTTTAGATTAATGAGGATGTTACCTGTAAATCCATGGCTTCTGGTTGGGATATGTACGTACGGTCACTGTGGGAACGTCGTTGTCAATGCACTTATTGATAAAGCCGATGACTGAGGTGGTATACTCCTCAATTCCATTGGATGAATCAAGGAACATATTCCAGTCTGTGTTAGAAAAACAGTCCTGTAGCGTAGCATTCGCATCATCTGACCACTTCTGTATTGAGTGAGTCACTGCTATTTCCTGCTTTAGTTTTTGCTTGTAAGCAGGAATCAGAGGATATAATTGTGGTCAGAGTTTCCAAATGGAGGGTGGGGGAGAGCTTTGTATGCATCTCTGTGTGTGGAGTAAAGGTGGTCTAGAGCTTTTTCCCTCTGGTTGCACATGTGACATGCTGGTAGAAATGAGGTAAAATGGATTTATGTCCCTGGCCACTAGGAGTGCCGCTTCTGGATGAGCATTTTCTTGTTTGCTTATTGCCTTAAATAGAGTTGGTTGAGTGCGGTCTTAGTGCCAGCATCGGTTTGTGTTGGTAAATAGACACGAATAATAGATAGTAGATAGTATGGTCTACAGCTTATAAGGTACTCTACCTCAGGCGAGCAATACCTCAAGACATTCTGAACCAAATGTTATTGACAAATAGACACACACCCCTCGTCTTACCAGAAGTAGCCTCTGTCCTGCCGGTGGGTGGAAAATACCGTCAGCTCTATATTATCCGTGTCGTCATTCAGCCACGACTCAGTGAAACATAAGATATTACAATTAATGTCCTGTTGGTAGGATAATCTTGATCGTAGGTAATCGATTTCATTTTCCAATGATTGCGCGTTGGCAAATAGAATGGATGGCAGTGGGAGTTTACTCGCTCGCCTACAAATTCTCAGAAGGCAGTCTGACCTCCGATCCCCTTTTTTCCATCTTTTCTTCATGCAAATGACAGAGATTTGGCCCTGTTACCGAGAAAGCAGTATATCCTTCAGGTCGGACTCGTTAAAGGAAAAAGCTTCTTCCAGTTCGAGGTGAGTAATCGCTGTTCTGATGGCCAGAAGTTATTTTCGGTCATAAGAGACGGTAGCAACAATATTATGTACAATATAAGTTAAATGCTATTTTTTTAATACAAATATAGCATGTGACCTACTTGTTGTGTATATGAACTGACGTATGTGTAACTGATGCAAACACACACGCCACTGCTCCAAAACCACCATTAAAAAAAAGCCAGGCTGCGGTTTGCACCTGCACATGGGGACAAATATCGTACCTTTTGGAGTAATGTCCTCTGGTCTGATGAAACAAAAATATAACTGTTTGGCCATAATGACCATCGTTATGTTTGGAGGAAAAAGGGGGAAGCTTGCAAGCCGAAGAACACCATCCCAACCGTGAAGCACGGAGGTGGCAGCATCATGTTGTGGGGGTGCTTTGCTGCAGGAGGGTCTGGTGCACTTCACAAAATAGATGGCATCATGAGGAAAGAAAATGATGTGGATATATTGAAGCAACATCTCAAGACATCAGTCAGGAAGTTAAAGCTTGGTTGCAAATGGGTCTTCCAAATGGACAATGACACCAAGCATACTTCCAAAGTTGTGGCAAAATGGCTTAAGGACAACAAATCAAGGTATTAGAGTGGCCTGACCACAAATCCCTGACCTCAATCCTATAGAAAATGTGTGGCCAAACTGAAAAAGTGTGTGTAAGCAAGGAGGCCTACAAACCTGACTCAGTTACACCAGCTCTGTCAGGAAGAATGGGGCAAAATTCACCCAACTTATTGTGGGAAGCTTGTGGAAGGCTACCCAAAACGTTTGACACAAGTAAACAATTTAAAGGCAATGCTACCAAATACTAATTGAGTATATGCAAACTTCTGACCCACTGGAAATGTGGTGAAATAAATAAAAGCTGAAATAAATCACTCTCTACTGTTATTCTGACATTTCACATTCTTAAAATAAAGTGGCGATCCTACCTGACCTAAGACAGGGATTTTTAATAGGATGAAATGCCAGGAATTCTGAAAAACTGAGTTTAAATGTACTTGGCTAAGGTGTATGAAAACTTCTGACTTCAACTGTAGTTTTTGGGGAATTGTTAGATTACTTGTTAGATATTACTGCACTGTCGGAACTAGAAGCACAAGCATTTTGCTACACTTGCATTAACATTTAAAAAATATATAGATTTTTTTTCACATTTATTTAACCAGGTAGGCCAGTTGAGAACAAGTTCTAATTTACAACTGCAACCTAGCCAAGATAAAGCAAACATTTCGACAAAAACCACAGAGTTATACAAACAAACATACACAATATAAAAATCTATATACAGTGTGTGCAAATGTAGTAAGATTAGGGAGGTAAGGCAATAAATAGTCCATAGTGGTGAAATAATTACAATTTAGCATTAACACTGGAGTGATAGATGTGCAGAAGTTGATGTACAAGTAGGGATACTGGGGTGCAAAAGAGCAAAAATAAATAACAATATGGGGATGAGGTAGTTGGGTGTTGCTATGGTGACCAGTAAGCTGAGATAATGCAGGGCTTTACCTAGCAAATACTTATAGACGACCTGGCGCCAGTGAGTTTGGCGACGAATATGAAGCGAATGAGGCCAATGAGAGCATACAGGTCGCAGTGGTGGGTAGTATATGGGGCTTTGGCGACAAAACAAATGGCACTGTGATATACTTCATCCAATTTGCCTGAGTAGAGTGTTGGAGGTTATTTTGTAAATGTCATTGCCGATACCAAGGATCGGTAGGATAGTCAGTTTTACAAGGGTATGTTTGGCAGCATGAGTAAAGGAGGCTTTGTTGCGAAATAGGATGCTGATTTCAGATTGAAGATGCTTAATGTGAGTCTGGAACGAGAATGTCCAGTCTAACCAGACACCTAGGTATTTGTAGTTGTCCACATATTCTAAGTCAGAACCGTCCAGAGTAGTGATGCTAGTCAGGCGGGCGGGCAGCGATTGGTTAAATTTGCAGCGGGGGGTGCAGAGCTGTTGGCCGGGGTTGGGATAGCCTGGTGGAAAGCATGGCCACAGCCGTAGAAAAATGTTGATTGAAATTCTCAATTATCGTGGATTTATCGGTGGTGACAGTGTTTCCTAGCCTGAGTGCAGTGGGCAGCTGGGAGGTGCTCTTATTCTCCATGGACTTTACAGTGTCACAAAACTTTTTGGAATTTGTGCTACAGGATGCACATTTCTGTTTGAAAAAGCTAGCCGTTGCTTTCCTAACTGACTGTGTATTGGTTCCTAACTTCCCTGAAAATTTGCATATCGCGGGGGCTATTCGATGCTAATGCAGTACGCCACAGGATGTTTCTGTCCTGGTCGAGGGCAGACAAGTCTGGAGTGAACCAAGGGCTACATCTGCTAACCATGTGTATGTGACCAATAACATTTGATGTTAATGTTTTTAAATGTATGTAAATAAAGGTTTTTGTCTGTAATGTATTTTTCGTTATGTGTCGGACCCCAATACGACTGTTGCCATTGGCCCTAACCCCTCAATCCTTAAGGTCGAAGCAATATGGGAGACGCTTTACCACAACACTGCTAAACAAATCATCTGTTGCTCAACCTGTGGGGTATACTACAAAGTAGGATCAATGAGTTAGCCAAGTAATTTGATAAACAACCAGAAACAACTATTGATTGATTTCTGAAAGCTAAACTTAGATGTGTTTTTGGTTGTTGTAGTCAATTAGACAATGTCCATTTCAAGCGTATCTTTCTAAATTGTAAAAGGTTATTTTAGAATATTAAGGCAAGTTAGCTGCCTAATTTATTCATCCTGATTTGTAGTATACCCCTCTGGTGACTTGATGAGAAACGCCTTCCATCTATGCAGAGTTTATGGCCAAGATTTCTACACCAGAGGCTCACAACCCAGCCAAAAACACGAAATTAAGCCTAGTAAATCACTATGCCAAGACTTTCTACCAATAAAGGTCAATGCAACAACTCATAACCAGTTAATCTCCACCCCCAAGACTCACTGTCCCTGGACTGCAATATATTTAAGGACCTCAAGTTTTGCCTACGGTCTTCCTTTTGCATACCAGTTGTATCAGTTTGGCAGACGAGAAAGACCCCTTGCACTTATGCAAAAGAGTGGCTTTTTTAAGTTTCTTAACTATACTTCTTAATATGGTTGGTTAAATGGTTATATCAAATAAAAAAATGTTAAACTTTAAATCCGAGTGTGTGAACCTCCACTTTGAGTACTGACGATTTAACTTGAACGCACCAACAAAATAACTAGTGCCCAACCCAACTATAGATGTGGAGGTCTTGTAGAGATTACCATGTTGTTACTGGAGCTCAAGAAAACACTCGTGAAACTAATTTGTGCCTCAAATTTATATATACCTTGAGGCCAAAAGCAGTACACATTGGAAATCAGTTCCTGACTATGACGATATCTACAAATGGCTCCGGATGTCACTCACCTGTTTGTTACTAAGAATGTCTCAACCTTTTAGTGTTACATTAACACACAGCTCATAATTTGGCAGAGCATCATTACCCACCTGTTCCCTCTCCAAAAGGATGGGGGTGGAGGGGGAGGTTGTCTTTCAACGGCTTACCATTCATCTCCCCTGTGGGAAGAAGAGACATGGTAGGAATAGGACTCACCTGTTTTCTAAGGTGAATGATGATATTACTGGGTTTGGAAAGACTACGAGTACTTTCCTCCGTGGTCTTCAGTGCCGGCAAGGTACCTGAAACGAGGGACCAGAGCAGTCAGCCGAAAGGGCGCAATCAAGGTAGTCTTTATTGCAATCGCTGTGCGCAGATTATCAGACCTCACTCACAATGCGTGGAAAAGTGTTTAACCTCTCAGGAAACACATTAAAATGATATAGCGATCTTCTGAAATGGATAGCGGGAATGCAAAAAAACAACGATCCAGACAGTAACCATAAAGACCTCTGAAGTCGTCTGAACCCCCTGTGGTGTGAGGAAGCCAGGAGGGTGCAGCAAAACTGGGCTGGCATACAAAGAAGGTGGTACTGAGAGATATGAGAACGTCAGGTGCTCGCTGACCTTTTGACTGTTACCACACGACCTGTGACCCCTGTTCTACTCCAGTGAGAAGAGGGGGAAAGTAAGAGCTTCCTGTTCTCATATATCAAACCATCGCTTTCGTCATTCCTAAGGGTGAGTGAACGCAGACGGTAAAGTAACGCTATGGGAGTTGTGTGATGTGTGAGCCTGTACTGAGTTCAGTGAGTTCATTCCAAAAAAGGCACGGTGAGTATTAGGGCTGGGAATTGCCAGGGACCTCATTACGATTTCAAAATGCTTAGATGCTGATAAGATAAGAATTGCAATTCTCCCTATTCTATATGTATTGTGATTTGATTGCGATTTGATGTTCCAAACATATTGCTCACCATACACTGTGTACAAAACATTAGAAACACCTTCATAATATTTACATGCACACCCTTTTGCCCTCAGAACAGTCTCAATTCTAAACGGTATCGAAAGCATTCCACAGGGATGTTGTTGGCCCATGTTGACTCCAATGCTTCCCACAGTTGTGCCAGGTTGGCTGGATGTCCTTTGGGTGGCGGACCATTCTTGATACTCACATGATACTGTTGAGTGTGAAAAACAGCAGCATTGCAGTTATTGACACATTAAAACCGGTGTAGCTGGCACCTACTACCATGCCCTGTTGAAAGACATTTCAAGCTTTGTCTTGCCCATTCACCCTCTGAATGGCACACATACACAATCCCTGTCTCAATAGTCTCAAAGCTTAAAAATCCTTCTTTAACCTGTCCCCTCCCTTTCATCTAGACTGATTGAAGGGGACTTAACAAGTGACATCAATAAGCTTTCACCTGGATTCATCTGGTCCAGTCTATGTCACGGAAAGAGCAGGTGTTCCTAATGTTTTGGACACTCAGTGTGTGTCTGCTGAAGAGAGACGAGACAGCATAAGAAAATGACTTTTGATCAGTCATGGAAATAAAAGTGCTGAAAACGTATTTAAAAGAAGATGAAAATACTGGAGTTTTAGCGCAGGTACTGCCGACTAGCGCTAGCCAAGCTACCTAGCAAAAAAATACAACATTTCAAATTGATACTTGAAGTCAAAATATCAATATAATATCATCCAAAATAATTTTTCAATATGTATCGATTTTTACGATAGTGAGAACAGAACATAGCAGTGCTCTGGGTTGGAATTACCTGTGGGGCTTCTCCAGGGGTTGGTGATCTTGTGGACTTTGAGTGGAGCACCAGCAAACTTGGCATAGGCCTGAGAGAAAGAAAGACAGAGAAACAGATGAGCAAACAGTTTCCAATAAAGTTTATGACTCAATATAATAAATGCCATTTAGTAGAAGCTTTTATCCAAAGCAAGATACACTAACGCGTGCATACATTTTACATATTGGTGGCCCCGGGAATCAAACCCAGAACCCTGGCTGTGCAAGCCCCATGCTCTACCAACTCTGCCATACAGGACCACAGTAATGGAGTCTTATGGATTACTTTGGTGCCTTATACTTTAGTACAGCGAGATGCCTTTTTCACCACAGAGAAACTATTCAAGCAAGAAGAACACCACTTCTTCCAGATCGCACTGAAGAAATTACATGTCTTTGGAACTGAAGAGAGGTGCATTACTCTTTTCTGGCCAAAATACCAGATTACAAAGCTCATTACCTTCTTGAAAATTCAGTGAATGTTTAAATAACACAACGACTCCTTCAAAGACCGAGAGATCTCGTTAGGAAACCTCAAAAGGCAAGAATATTCTGACATTTTCAACCTCCCCTGTAGGAGTCTGTAATACCAACATGTTTCAAGCAGACCACTATAGTCCCTGTGCCCAAGAACACTAAGGTAACCTGCCTAAATGACTACCGACCCGTAGCAATCATGTCTGTAGCCATGAAGTGCTTTGAAAGGCTGGTCATGGCTCACATCAACACCATCATCCCAGAAACACTAGACCCACTCCAATTTGCATACCTCCCTAAAAGATCCACAGATTATGAAATCTCTATTGCACTCCACACTAGAGGTCGACCGATTAATCGGAATGGCCGAATAATTAGGGCCGATTTCAAGTTTTCATAACAATAACATTTTTTTTTACACCTATATTTAACTAGGCAAGTCAGTTAAAAACACATTCTTATTTTCAATGACGGCCTAGGAACTGTGGGTTAACTGCCTTGTTCAGGGGCAGAATGACAGATTTTTACCTCGTTAGCTCAGGGATTCAATCTTGCAACCTTACGGTTAACTAGTCCAACGCTCTAACCACCTGCCTCACAGGGAGCCTGCCTGTTACGCGAATGCAGTAAGAAGCCAAGGTAAGTTGCTAGCTAGCATTAAACGTATCTTATAAAAATCAATCAATCAATCATAATCATTGGTTAACTACACATGGTTGATGATATTACTAGTTTATCTAGCGTGTCCTGTGTTGCATATAATCGATGCAGTGCACATCTGCAAAAAAGGACTGTCGTTGCTCCAACGTGTACCTAACCATAAACATCCATTCCTTTCTTAAAATCAATATACAGAAGTATATATTTTTAAACCTGCATATTTAGCTAAAAGAAAGGTTAGCAGGCAAAATTAACCAGGTGAAATTGTGTCACTTCTCTTGCGTTCATTACACGCAGAGTCAGGGTATATGCAACAGTTTGGGTCGCCTGGCTCATTGCGAACTAATTTGCCAGAATTTTACGTAATTATGACATAACATTAAAGGTTGTGCAACGTAAAAGCAATATTTAGACTTAGGGATGTCACCCGTTAGATAAAATACCGAACGGTTACATATTTCACTGAAAGAATAAACTATGTTTTCTAAATTATAGGTTATAAATTTGGTCGAATCCATAAACTAAGGCTCATTTTTCTGTGTGTTATTATGTCTATAATAAGTCTATGATTTGATATTTAATAGAGCAGTCTGACTGAGTGGTGGTAGGCACCAGCAGGCTCGTAAGCATTCATTCAAACAGCACCGTAGCGAATTTTGCCAGCAACTCTTCGCAATGCTTCAAGCATTGAGCCGTTTATGACTTTAAGCCTATCAACTCCCGAGATGAGGCTGGTGTAACCGATGTGAAATGGCTAGCTAGTAAGTGGGGTGCGCGCTAATAGTGTTTCAAACGTCACTCGCACTGAGACTTGGAGTAGTTGTTCCCCTTGCTCTGCAAGGGCCGCAGCTTTTGTGGAGCGATGGGTAACGCTGCTTCGAGGGTGGCTGTTGTCGATGTGTTCCTGGTTCGAGCCCAGGTAGGGGCGAGGAGAGGGATGGAAGCTATACTGTTACACTGGCAATACTAAAGTGCCTATAAGAACATCCAATAGTCAAAGATATATGAAATACAAATCGTAGAGAGAAATAGTCCGATAATTCCTTTTATAACTACAACCTAAAACTTCTGACCTGGGAATATTGAAGACTCATGTTAAAAGGAACCACCAGCTTTCATATGTTCTCATGTTCTGCGCAAGGAACTTAAACGTTAGCTTTCTTACATGGCACAGATATCACTTTTACTTTCTTCTCCAACACTTTGTTTTTGCATTATTTAAACCAAATTGTACATGTTTCATTATTTATTTGAGGCTAAATTGATTTTATTGATGTATTATATTAAGTTAAAATAAGTGTTCACTCACTATTGTTGTAATTGTCATTATTACAAATAAAAGAGACAGTTTTTATTTATTTATTTTTTAAATCGGCCGATTTATCGGCATCGGCTTTTTTTTGGGTCCTCCAATAATCGGTATCGCCGTTGAAAAATCATAATCGGTCGACCTCTACTCCACACTGCCCTTTACCACCTGGACAAAAGGAACACCTATGTGAGAATGCTATTAATTGACTACAGCTCAGCTTTCAACACCATAGTGCCCTCAAAGCTCATCAATAAGCTATGGACCCTGGGACTACACACCTCCCTCTGCAACTGGATCCTGAACTTCCTGACGGGCCGCCTTCAGGTGGTAAGTGTAGGTAACAACATATCCACCACGTTGATCCTCAACACGGGGGCCCCACAGGGGTGTGTGCTCAGTCCCCCCTTGTACTCCATGTTCACTCATGACTGCACGGGCAGGCCCGACTCCAACACCATCATCAGGTTTGCTGATGACACAACAGTGGTAGGCCTGATCACTGACAACGACGAGACAGCATATAGGGAGGAGGTCAGAGACCTGCCCGTGTGGCACCAAGACAACCACCTTTCCCTCAACGTGATCAAGACAAAGGAGATGATTGTGGACTACAGGAAAAGGAGGACCGAGCACGCCCCCATTTTCATCGACGGGGCTGTAGTGGAGCAGGTTGAGAGCTTTAAGTTCCTTGGCGTCCACATCACCAACAAACTAACATGGTTTGAGGGCACGACAAAACCTATTCCCCTTCAGGAGACTGAAAAGATTTGGCATGGATCGTCAAAAGGTTCTACAGCTGAACTGGTTGCATCACTGCCTGGTATGGCAACTGCTCAGCCTCCGACCGCAAGGCACTACTGCGAACGGCCCAGTTCATCACTGGGGCCAAGCTTCCTGCAATCCAGGACCTCTATACCAGGCAGTGTCAGAGGAAGGCCCTAAAAATTGTCAAAGACTCCAGCCACCCTAGTTATAGACTGGCGAGCAGTACCAGAGCGCCAAGTCTAGGTCCAAGAGGCTTCTAAACAGCTTCTACCCCCAAGCCATAAGACTCCTGAACATCTAATCAAATGGCTACCCAGATAATTTGCATTGCCCCCCCCCCCCCCCCTATTTTACACCGCTGCTATTCTCTTATTATCTATGCAGTCACTTTAACTCTACCTACATGTACATATTACCTCAATTACCTCAAATAACAGGTACATTGACTCTGTACGGGTACCCCCTGTATATAGCCTCATTATTGTTATTTTACTGCTGCTCCTTCAATTATTGTTAGTTTTGTTTATTATTCTCTCTTTTTTTAGGTACTTTAAAAATGTTAAACTACATTGTTGGTTAGGGCTCGTAAGTAAGCATTTCACTGTAAGATCTACACCTGTTGTATTCGGCGCAATAACATTTGATTTGATATCCAGGATTATCCTACCTTTACGAGGTAGAGCTTACAGCACTCCGAAACCCTTAAGGGCACATTACTTGCATTATGCTGACAGGGCAAGTGTCCAAATATTTCTATTTACCTCAACTTTAAGTTAAACCCTGAGGTCGTCAGGCCAACAAAATGAAACAACCAACCTGCACTCCCTAAATGAGGTCTACATGTAGGCTAGGCCTCTTGAAAGTTGAGGGGGGATACATTCAATATTCACTAGACTCAAACTAGCTGGGTTTAATTGAAATCAAAGATGTCAATCATCGCTTTGGCATAAAGTAGGCTAAAAGTAGTCATCCTTACAGGGGTTAACTTAAAATCTATCTGGGTGGTGGTGGTAGGAGGGGAAAGAAAAAGAAAGGAGGGGTGACGAGCCCCGAAGTAGTCTTCCTGAGGTTCAAACCCCCCATTTTCTGAAACCCCTAGGAAACCGCAGTAAAAAAAAACATAAAACGCAGATACCCTCAACCGCGGAACTGTTGGCAAATTTCACTGAGGATTGAAGTACTCAGTGGCGTTCGGAGCGCTCTATAAATCATCTTCATTTTTGGGTGTCCATAGGGATGGAGAGGAATGCATAGCCTATTTCACATAGAGCAATAAAAACCTACAGTACCCTGAACAAACACTGACTGACATTTACAAGGATATACAAGCCAAGTATGCTACAGCCTAAACTTGGCCCAGCTATCACATTCATTTTGAAATCCATCCTGGAAATGTTTAAAACGAGGGCCTGAACTAAACCCAGCAAAAAATAAACATACCTTTTTCAGGACCCTGTCTTTCAAAGATAATTAGTAAAAATCCAAATAACTTCACAGATCTTCATTGTAAAGGGTTTAAACACTGTTTCCCATGCTTGTTCAATGAACCATAAACAAAACTTAGGACACTAAAGAGGCCTTTCTACTGACTCTGAAAAACATTACATTTACATTTAAGTCATTTAGCAGACGCTCTTATCCAGAGCGAAGAAAGATGCCCAGGGTCCCTGCTCATCTGCGTGAACGTGCCTTAGGCATGCTGCAAGGAGGCATGAGGACTGCAGATGTGGCCAGGGCAATAAATTGCAATGTCCGTAGTGTGAGACGCCTAAGAACGCTACAGGGAGACCGGACAGACAGCTGCTCGTCCTCGCAGTGGCAGACCACGTGTAACAACACTTGCAAAGGATCGGTACATCCGAACATCACACCTGCGGGACAGGTACAGGATGGCAACAACACCTGCCCGAGTTACACCAGGAATGCAAAATCCCTCCACCAGTGCTCAGACTGTCCGCAATAGGCTGACAGAGGCTGGACTGAGGGCTTGTAGGCCTGTTGTAAGGCAGGTCCTCACTAGACATCACCAGCAACAATGTTGTCTATGGGCACAAACCCACCGTCGCTGGACCAGACAGGACTGGCAAAAAGTGCTCTTCACTGACGAGTCACGTTTTTTTCTCACCAGGGCTGATGGTTGGATTTGCATATATCGTCAAAGGAATGAGCGTTACACCGAGGCCTGTACTCTGGAGTGGGATCGATTTGGAGGTGGAGGGTCATGGTTTGGGGCAGTGTGTCACAGCATCATCGGACTGAGCTTGTTGTCATTGCAGGCAATCTCAACGCTGTGCGTCCTACTCCCTCATGTGGTACCCTTCCTGCAGGCTCATCTTGACATGACCCTCCAGCATGATAATGCCACCAGCCATACTGCTCATTCTGTGCGTGATTTCCTGCAAGGCAGGAATGTCAGTGTTCTGCCATGGCCAGCCCGGATCTCAATCCCATTGAGCACGTCTGGGACCTGTTGGATCGGAGGGGAGGGCTAGGGCCATTCCCCCCAGAAATGTCCGGGAACTTGCAGATGCCTTGGTGGAAGAGTGGGGTAACATCTCACAGCAAGAACTGGCAAATATGGTGCAGTCCATGAAGAGGAGATGCACTGCAGTACTTAATGCAGCTGGTGGCCACACCAGATACTGACTGTTACTTTTGGCTTTGATCCCCCCTTTGTTCAGGGACACATTATTCCATTTATGTTAGTCATATGTCTGTGGAACTTGTTCAGTTTATGTCTCCGTTGTTGAAACTTGTGATGTTCATACAAATATTTACACATGTTAAGTTTTCTGAAAATAAAACACAGTTGACGGTGAGAGGACATTTCTTTTTTTGCTGAGTTTACAAATAAGCTAGACTGCTGAAGAATTGAGTTCCTGCAAGGATCTAGCGTAGAGTAGGCTATACCACGAAAATGTGCCAACATTAGATGTTGGCTATCCCTGGATAATAATAACAAAATCAATGACTTTCCCAGAATTCCCAGTTTTTCCATAAATCCTGGTTGGGAATATCCTGGAATCAGGAGGAAATAAGTGCAAAATCCAGAATCCGGGATTTCTAGAAAACCTGTGGATTGTAGGTAAATTGCAACCCTACACCTGACCGAGACACCTTTATTGTTAAAAAAAATGGGTAGCTAGAAAGTCAAATTAGGTCAACTGGCCTGAATGTTGATACTGTGAATGCATGCTGTCAAACAATGGTTCTTAATACCATGATGTGTTTTGTGCCCAGTATGTGTGGGTTCACAACACTGACACAGCTTTAGAAAACGGCCCATGACTTAGGAAAATATCTTAAGTGAAAGAGATGAATTCTGTGGCCTGACAAAATAAAGCCCTGTCTGCCTTGTCATGGCAGATCATATAACACTGCCAAGTAGCCTCCAACCCCACAGTGACTGCTGTGCAGCTTTAGAGCAGCTCAGCAAAACATTCCTCCCTCCCTCAATCTGAGTGTGATGAAGTCCAAACATCACTTTCTCAGCACAGTAACTGAACAGTAGATTCCCTTATGTCTGAATGGAGACAGTTTGGGCCTATAGAGCTCTCATCTCTCTTTGAGTAGCTCAATTATCATAGCCTACCCTTTAGGCACTATCGTGCTGACCCGAACTGTGCTGGTCTGGCTTGGATATGCCTTTGACCCTAGATCGTAATTTTTAGCATGGTTCAAGCAACTAACCTATGCGTAACCAGGTCAGCACAGAAGCTCTCAGAATGAAGACAACCTTAATACTCGGATGTGTATACAAGAAAATCACCTTTACCCCTCCCATATGGCCTCTGTTTGTGACTGTAGTTATAATAAGAGAGGGTTCAGGACATTGTACCATATGTTAGAAACCATAACCCCACCCTCATCCCCCTCGGGTATGGGTTTAGTAAATGGAGACCCCACTTTGTTGCAGATGAGAATGAAAATCATTACATTTTTCCCTGCCACAGGAAAAATAGTAGGAGTGTTTCCTTCCCACTGTGGGATTTGCCAGACGCTTTTAAATCCCATTTCCTTCAGGAAAAAAAGCTATTTGGGTTTGCCAGCTGAAGTGAGTCTGGCTCGAGGGAAACACTAAGGTCTAGATCACTATCCTAATATGCCTAAGTCATTAAACAGACGCTGTGGAATGAACATTGTTCATTAACATGGTTTTAACTACTGTCGATTATGCCAACACCTGCCTGAGGATGGGGAGAGAGATGATGTAGTCTATGGTTTATGCCGTATAGGCGGCATTGGAGCTTTAAAGTAAGAGTGTGGTAGTATTGTGCAGTGCAAATCATGTAAATTGAGAAAGCTCGACAAGCATTGGGTTTCAGATCCCCTAAAAATACAGACAAAGGAGGGAGCCACAGTAATTGACAGAGACCTTTGTCAGGCAGCAGGAAATGTCCTTGTGGCTCCCAATCATGTCTACACATATTTTGTTGGAACTTACACTACATGACCAAAGGTACACCTTCTCAAAAATCTTATCCCCAAACCATGGGCATTAATATGGAGTTGGTTCCCACATTTGCTACTATAACAGCCTACACACTTCTGGGAAGGCTTTCCACTAGATGGTGGAATATTGCTGTGAGGACTTGCTTCCATTCAGCCACAAGAGCATTAATGAGGTCGGGCACTGATGTTGGGCGATTAGGCCTGGCTCGCAGACATTGATCCAATTCATCCCAAAGGTATTTGTTGGGGTTGAGGTCAGGGTTCTATGCTAGCCAGTCAAGTTCTTCCACAGAGAGGTCAGTACAGGTCCATCAAAGCTTGGACCGAGAGCCTAAAAAACAGCTTCTATCTCAAAGCCATCAGATGGTTAAATAGCCATCACTAGCTGGCTTCCACCCGGTTACGCAACCCTGCACCTTAAGAGGCTGCTGCCCTGTATACATAGACTTGGAATCACTGGCCACTAATAATGGAACACAAGTCACTTTAATACATGTTTAAATAACGCATACATACGGCTTTACTCATCTCTTATGTATATACTATATTATATTCTCCTGTATTTTAGTCAATGCTCGATTTTATAGACCTGTCAGCAGCGGGTGTGGGGAGGGGGTAACAGGGCATCTATCCACAGGAAACACAATTTTTTGTAAATTATACAAGGGGAAGAGTGTGTGCTTATTTATGTTTTCTTCCCCTTTCTTGGTATTTTCTCTAGTTTCTTAGATCCCCGCTAGTTGGGTGGTGGTGGTGATGATGATGGCTACATGCTGTTTAGACAGCTGCACTGGACAGTGAGATAATCCATGCTGGGTAAATTAAAACAAAGACAAGTAATAACAGGCTAGCCAGGGTTCAAAGCAAGTCCCTATAACACCAACAAAATGGGGCTAAAGTGTGAGCCGGTCCCTTTCCAGTCGCCACCATTCACAATGACATCAGCATCAATTGTGTGTTAGTTAAATGAAGTCTGCCATAGAATGAGGAATTATAATAATAGGATCTCTATGTTACCAGCCCTCCGATGTTCACTGGAGGAATGAGCCTCTATATTAATTACCCTATGCCGAATACAAAGAAAACACCAGGCTAAAAATCGGTTAAATTATTGACACTTTTTCTTACAGTCAAAGATCTCAAACACCATCTGGGAATTAAAGTCATGAAATAGCCTAGCCTAGTGTTTAATCTGTCCACAAATATTTGGGTGTATGAGAACACATTCTCATTTGCAGAAACAACCTGGGGAATAGTTACAGGGGAGAGGAGGGGGATGAATGAGCCAATTGTAAACTGGGGATTATTAGGTGGCCAAATTGGGAATTTAACACCCCTACTCCTGCGATAAGTGCCATGGGACCGCAGAGAGTCAGGACATCCATTTAACATCCCATCCAAAAGATGGCACCGTTGATTTTTTTTACCTTTATTTAACTAGGCAAGTCAGTTAAGAATGAATTCTTATTTTCAATGACGGCCTAGGCACAGTGGGTTAACTGCCTGTTCAGGGGCAGAATGACAGATTTGTACTTTGTCAGCTCGAGATTTGAACTTGCAACCTTTCGGTTACTAGTCCAACGCTGCCGTCCCTAATGCAGGGTGGTATGCTGCTGGCTAATTGTATGTTTAGTTAGAAGTAGTAAATCAAACTAACTCTACACTAAAAATGATTGCCATTGTAAATAATGTAAATGTTTCACTTCACAAATGAATGCGTATTGTGAACTGGACATTGCAGTGGCCACTTATTAGTCACTTTAAGAAAAGAAAAAAATGACACTATAAATGACATTTATTTTAGGCCTAACTTTTTTTCAGGGGGCAAATTATGAAATTTGTGTCTGAACAAAAACAGTTGAGCAAAATAGAATGGAAAGCGTTTAACATTTGACCTTTGACAATTTAGGCCATTACTCGATCCTTGGCTTTAGCTAATACCAAGACATGTAGCTAGTTCAAACTGTCATCAAATTCATTACTAGAAATTCTCAACACAATATTCAAACAGAGTAGTACAGTAGGCCGTTTAAGTCATGTCACACTTGACTTGTCAAAAGCAAGCAACCAGAAACCTGAAATTGGCTGTTCCCTGACCAAGTTGCATATCCAACTAGTTAACGTTACCTGGCTAAATAATAAGAGTATGTTTTACTGGATTTGAGCTAAATGTTATAACTGAGCTAAGGTAATGGGAACGTGACGATCATTGACCAGCCTAGGATTGTTGGATCAATGCATGTTATGTTGTCAATATCACATGATGTAGTTAGTTAGCTAGCTAACATGAGTGTGCATTCAAGTCATTCATCAAAGCGGAGCTAACCGTTAGCTAGCTAGCTAGGTCACCTCAGTCCTCACCCTCTGTTGCCTTGTGTTGAAGGGAAATTATTTATGCGACGACAGTAACGGTGAATAATAATTTACGTATTGTAATCACCTATTGTATTTCTTACCAAAACGGTTAGACAGTCTGTATCAACTGAGGGTAAACCCCAATCGCCTTTCCAGCAGTACAACTCCAAGGGGGCAGCCATCTTAATTTGTTAACCCTTCACTCGGAAGCTAAGCTGCGAACGCCTCGATAACATCGACAGTGTCATTGTGCAAAATCGTACGCAGCATCATCTGGATGTGTCCAATGAAAGTTAAACATTCACATTCTACTACCATTTCGGTCAAGCCTTCTGTGCATACAATTTGATGCATACGTTCGATAAATCCACACAGAACGCACTGCTTCTGCAACGCAATGCTGCAAGGTACACACAGCGTTCCATTGGAAATGAATGTACTTCTGGGGTACCAAAACCCGAAACACTGTCGGTGTGATCAAGGCGTTCGCGCCACTGTAACCACTGACAACACTATCAGGACTTCCCTAGCAACGTTGAATGAAGGAACAGATATAACAATGAGCTATTTGATGAAGACACAAGAAGGGAGGACAAAGATGGTGAATACTGAGGTATCAATTCACTGAGGCTGTTTACCAATGAAAAAAAATATTATTCTTCGATGAGATTTAATGGCGGTTGGCATCCAATAAATGTTGTATTACCACCACCTACTAGACTGGAGTACAACCCCGTACACTTTGCTTGAATAGATAAATAAACACACACCCTACCATCTAACACCACACTCATATTTGTATTTATTTTTATAACAAATAACACCACCCTACCCTATTTAAATCTATTTAGTCCTACCTCAGGCCAACAACCTGAAAGGCATGCGACACCACCACTTAACACACCCAATTACTTCTCTGCAGCTGCCACCACAACCTCAATTTTCTGCAACTTACGTTCCATCCCTGCTGTACAGTTGATAACCATTGCTAAAAATGCTAACAATCCAATCTCACTGAAACATATATCACTTATTGGCCAATCCATATGTACTGGTAAAGATCTACTACTCACACCACTCCTCTGATGATCCTGCCCACTTTACCCATCTACCTCTACTTTCTTCACTGCCTCACCATATGACAACTTCTGCACTACTCTAACTCTGGAAACCTCAACCTGCCTCTCTCACACGGGACATTTCTGATCCCCAGCCCCATGGGCACCCCTACAATTAACACATACCACTACTTTCCCCTATGCTACACATTAATTTATCTCATGCCCTTCTGCACACTTCTCACACCTATGATAAAATCAAATCAAATGTATTTATATTGCCCTTCTTACATCAGCTGATATCTCAAAGTGATGTACAGAAACCCAGCCTAAAAACCCAAAGAGCAAGCAATGCAGGTGTAGAAGCACAGTGGCTAGGAAAAACTCCCTAGAAAGGCCAAAACCTAGGAAGAAACCTAGAGAGGAACCAGGCTATGAGGGGTGGCCAGTCCTCTTCTGGCAAGATGTTCAAATGTTCATAAATGATCAGCATGGTCAAATAATAATAATCACAGTAGTAGTCGAGGGTGCAACAAATCAGCACCTCAGGAGTAAATGTCAGTTGGCTTTTCATAGCCGATCATTAAGAGTATCTCTCCCGCTCCTACTGTCTCTAGAGAGTTGAAAACAGCAGGTCTGGGACAGGTAGCACGTCCGGTGAACAGCTCAGGGTTCCATAGCCGCAGGCAGAACAGTTGAAACTGGAGCAGCAGCATGGCCAGGTGGACTGGGGACAGCAAGGAGTCATCCTGCCAGGTAGTCCTGAGGCATGGTCCTAGGAACCTCCCTCCTACACACTGCCGCCACATGCCCAGAAGCTTGACAACTGTAACAACATCATTTATTCGGCACAAAAGCTGAATAAATGATATATCCTAGCATCACTTTGTCGGGCAAAGTCTCAACATCAAAACTCATAAGAACAGACAATGACTCTTCTGTTTCCCCACTCATGCCACCCTGTCTGTTGCACCAAATGACGAGCATCCCAAACACCGGGAATCTTCCCCTTCAGTTGGTCAACTTTGACATTTACTGTAACCCCGGTAATCACTCCTTTCAATGGCACCCTTTTCTTGAGAGCAAAACAATTCACATTTTTTGCCCCCATTCATTTAATGTGGAACGCCTCTCCCTCTGACCAGCAGAAACACAAACAATTATCACAAGACCACTTCTGGTTACCTTCACCGATTCCACAGCACCCAACTCTGTATTCACCCACCCCGAAACCACAAATGGATCAGCCAAAAGGCAAGGGTCCACTTTTCCAAAAACTTCACTTCTACTGTCACAGACTCATCTCTATCCTGACCATCAGTGCAAGCCTCATGCTCTGAGAACTTCACCAAGCCTACCATCTCCAATACTTTGACCTCATTCACCTCCATTTCTCCTCCTGTCTTCAGCTCATTCTGCTTACACTTTCTACCATTCTTCTTTAACAAACTATCTACTTTTTCCCCACCATTTTTAACCGACTCATGCTCACACTCTTCCTCCCTCTCCCTCGCTCTCTTTTTCCCTCCATTCCTCCTCTGTATTCCAAGTATACGTCTCCTTATGATAATACTGCACTTCTCCTGACATACATCTTGTTCTTGTCTTCTCAAGAGATGCCATTTAACTGGCTGTCACAATCTCCGTACAATCAGCACGAACCCCTCGAGATGTAGCGCTCAACAGTGCATCCCACTAATAAAGCAGCTGCTTCGTCTTGATGTTGTTCTTTATCAAAAGCTACCGCAACGCTTTTCCATTTCAAACAAGCGCGCTCTTCCAACCACCATCTCGCTTCATGCCATTCATGGAAAAAATGATCAGTTCCTGTCTAATTAAGGTGGTGGTTCTCCCATTGACACAGATGTGACAGCAGCCTGGTCTGGTTGACCAGTTCATTGACTTCCATTGAAACAGAAAAAATAAGAGAATGGAATGTTTCGCTTCCTCTTCCATCTCTGGAGAGGACAGGATACATGTTTCTTGAACTAAAAATATACTTAATTTATGATACTTGTAAAAATATATCCAGACTACAGAGATACAAGTGTCAATACATGTGAGAGTGTAAGAACCATAGTTTTGGTCCATGTTTCCTAGGGGACCAGATAGGGGGCAGTATTTTCACTTTGGATAAATTGCGTGCCCATAGTGAACTGCATCAAAATCTGTCCTAAATTGCTAATATATGCATATTATAATTAATATTGGATAGAAAACACTCTGAAGTTTCTAAAACCGTTTGAATTATGTCTGTGTGTATAACAGAACTCACAGGGCAGGCAATCTTCCAAACAAGTTTTGAAATCCTGAAAGTTGGGGCAACTTTGACGTCATCAGAAGGACAAGTTGAATGAGGGGTAAGCTGTTACATAAAGGACACCCCTTCCGTGTCTATGATGATTACACGCCCGATGTGGCAAGCAGCGCTCCGTCTACAGTGATGTCATGACCAAACTCTACAAACTCCATCTTCGCACAGCCTTGCTTTTCCCTGCCAGACTTAGAATTACCCCTCCTTCTGGTAAGAAGATTTGTCTCTACTCTGTTTTGGACGTAAATAAGTTTAATACACACTAGTACGGGTTAGTACGGGTTAGAGGGCCTTGTCATTGCGTGTTAGGGTCTCGACGACTGACCTGTCGTTGAATTTTAGAGCAATGCCTGTTTGATTAGCTTGCCAGGTTTGATTATTGACACTTTTGGACGAGTGTCCTTATATTCCTCAATTTTTTAGTTTTGTTTCATCATTTATTTATTTATCAATTCTTACTTATTATCATTATCATACCTTTTTGTTTTGCAGGGGGCGATGGTTGGGGTAGGGTAGATGGGGTTGCATCAGACACCTGGAAATCGTGTTGGTGTTTTGTGCCATTCCGCTGGTTGCGCCGATCATTTTGCGGGCCCGTTCTCCCCAATTAGGTTCCCACCAGCCTCCTGTGGTGTTTGTGTATGTATGGATGTATGTACAGTATATATATAAATGTGTGTGTACATATATTTAGTATTTGTACTTTATTTTTTCTCATCGTTTTGTTATTATGTATGTTTTAATTTTAATTTAGTGTAGATTTTTTTATTAGTATTTATTTTATATATATGTAATTTCTATATATACATTTTCTCTTTCTATTTTTTGGTTGAGGGGTACATTTAATTTAGCAAGATCCTTGTTCCAATTTCCCAACACACAATATGGAAATGTACTGCTGTCTGTATCAGTTTCTGAGGGTTTATGTTTAGATCTGCATTGCTCAGCAATATAACCTTGAGCTGTTACATCTTGTTTATCTCATGGAGTCAATCCAGGATGGAGCTTAAGTGCGTAATACATTTACGTTGCAACTTTTTTTGTTTTGAATTATTAGATGCTAAGTTAACACTTGATTTGCGGGAGCCTCCTCAGTTCATATGTTAGTAGAAGTTCTAGGTTAGTGAGTGGTGAACATACTGTATATTTGGGATTTTATTTTTGTTCTCGTTTGAGGTCACGGCGTGAATTTTTGGCATCAGCCAGACAGTGTGTTCTTTATTTAAATTTGTAATAATTTGTTTCCTATTTGTATATGCTTGTTCAAGGTTGGTTGAGGGGGAGGGTAGATGTTGGGGAAGGTTGGGGGACAGGGTGGCTAGTAAGGGTGCTTGCTGGGGGGGGGGGGGGGGGTCAGTGTAAGTGCTACATATGCTGCTCTTGATGGTTTGGTGGGCTTTTATACCTTTTTATTGAGTTGCATGTTATGCAGGTCACCATAGGAACAATAAAGGAGAGGAGGGCGGGGCTTACATTTATTTCCTGGAATGTCAAGGGTTTAAATGAATCATTCAAGAGAGGCAAGGTCCTAGCCCACTTGAAATCACTCTCGTCTGATATTATATTTTTGTAAGAAACTCGTCTGAAAAAAAAATCTTATAGCAGACTTAAATGTTGGTGGGTGGGTGGGTCAAGTGTATCATTCTAGCTTCTCCGCCAAAACGAGAGGCAAAGCAATTCTGGTACAGAAAATAATTCCCTTTCTACTGTACATAAAACCCCTATTGCAGATAAAGAATGTCGCAATGTGATCGCAATAGGAGAGATCCATTCTACTTCTGTAACTTTATTGAATATCTATGGGCCAAAAATTGATAACCCCACCTTTTTCAAAAGAGTCCTTGTCCTAATTCCAGCTATCTCCTATACTAACCTGGTTATTGGAGGGGACCGTTAACTGTGTGCAAGACCAATATTTGGATAAATCCTCTAACGGGGCATACCCCTGCCCCCTACTCAAACAATTTTTTAAATACCTACATAAAAAAAATCTAACTTATTTGATATTTGGAGGATCTCCAACCCTACGTGTAGGGAATAGTCCTTTTATTCTCATGTTCAAAATGTTTATACCCGTATTGACTACTTTTTGGTTTATGCTAAATTACTCCTGGATACCTGTAATGTGAGGTATCATGATATTATCATCTCTGACCACAGTTCACTCACCTCTTCCCTGAGATTGGGTGACATCGTATCAAGCGAGAGGTTGAAAAGTCAGCTCCTCACAGAACCGATATTCTGTGAGCATCTTAAAGACCAAATTACATTTTCCTTTGATACCAACAACAACACAGAGACTTCCCCAGCAGTATTGTGGGAGGCTGTATCATCTTCTTTAAGGCTGCCAGAAGAAGGTAAAGCAGAGAAAAATGTGTAGAATTGGAGGAACAAATTCACTTACTGGATTGGGAGAATGCTAGTCATTCATCTATGGAGAAACAAAATAAATAAACTATTTAAATTTGAATATATTGCAAAATCTTTTCTCTATTCCAAGCAAAAATATTTTGAGTTTAGTGACAAACCGCACAAATGACTTGCCAGACAACTTTAAAAAAGTGAGTGACCAAATGATTCACAAAGTTAAATCTGAAACCGGGGAATTACTCTCTTTCCCCAAGGACATTAATGACAGATTCCATCAGTTTTACGAGACTCTATATACATCTAAAGCAGATCCTAACCCCTTAATTATGCAAACCCAAAATATAAAGGACTGGAATCTCCTTTACTTGAACCAGGAAGATTCTAACTTCCTGAATGAGAAAATATCTCGCTGAGAAATTCGAGAAACAATTACATCTCTAAAGAGTGGCAAGACCACGGGCCTCGCTCTACAACAAAGCTTTCTTAGTGTCCAACAAGCTTTCTCTGCCCTTAACCTTGTTCTGAACACCCACAAAACAAAGGTCATGTGGTTTGCTAAGAAGATTTACCCTCTCCCAACAAGTGTGATTACTACCTCTGAGGGTTTAGAGCTTGAGGTAGTCACCTCATACAAGTACTTGGTAGTATGGCTAGATGCTACACTGTCCGTCTCACAGCACATATCAAAGCTACAGGTTAAAGTTAAATCTAGACTTGGTTTCCTCTATTGTAATCGCTCCTCTTTCCTCCCAGCTGCCAAACTAACCCTTATTCAGATGACCATCCTACCCATGATAGATTACGGAGACGTAATTTATAGATCGGCAGGTAAGTGTGCTCTCGAGAGGCTAGATGTTCTTTACCATTTGGCCATCAGATTTGCCACCAATGCACCTTATAGGACACATCACTGCACTCTATACTGTTCTGTAAACTGGTCATCTCTGTATACCCGTCGCAAGACCCACTGGCTAATGCTTATTTATAAAACCCTCTTAGGCCTCACTCCCCCTATCTGAGATATCTACTGCAGCCCTCATTCTCCACATATAGCACCCGTTCTGCCAGTCACATTCTGTTAAAGGTCCCCAAAGCACACACATCCCTGGGTTGCTCGTCTTTACAGTTCGCTGCAGCTAGCAACTGGAACAAGCTGCAACAAACACTCAAACTAGACAGTTTTATCTCAATCTCTTAATTCAAAGACTCAATCATGGACACTCTTTCTGACAGTTGTGGCTGCTTTGCGTGATGTATTGTTGTATCTACCTTCTTGCCCTTTGTGCTGTTGTCTGTGCCCAATAATGTTTGTGCCCTGTACTGCTGCGATGTTGTGTTGTTACCATGTTGTTGTCATGTTGTGTTGCTACCTTGCTGTGTTGTCATGTGTTGCTGCCATGCTATGTTGTTGTCTTAGGCCTCTCTTTACGTAGTGTTGTGTTGTCTCTCACATATGTGTTTTTTCCAATATTTTCATTTAATTTATTTTTATTTTTAATCCCCCGTCAGTGCAGGAGGCCTTTTGCCTTTTGGTAGGCCATCATTGTAAATAAGGATTTCTTCTTAACTGACTTGCCTACTTAAATAAAGGTTAAATACAATAAAATAAATAAATAAAATAAAATATGGATTCCCTTGTGAATTCTATAAAACATTCAGCAACATGCTCTCTCCCTACCTGCACAAACTGTTTGTTCAGGCCAATGAGGATGGAGCTCTCCCACCTACTTAGGATGAGGCGTTTATTACAGTTATACAGAAAAAGGGTAAAGATCTGTAAGAAGTAGGGTCATACAGACCAATATCTCTCCTCAATACAGACCAAAAGAGCTTAGCAAAAACTCTGGCTAACAGTCTTAGCACTTTAGTGGGCAAATTGGTTAATTCAGATCAGACCAACTTTATCCCTAAGAGAAACTAATTATTCAATCGCAGGCGTCTCTTCAACATTATGTATTTTCAGAGGTTACCGAACGTGGACTTTGCCGTTATATCGCTGGACACCGAAAGGCCTCTGACCAAATTGAGTGGTCCGGTCTAGTTAAGGTCCTACAGAAATGTAATATTGGAGATGGGTTCATAAAATGGATCCAGCTTCTACATGGGAACCCATGTGCAAGAATACTCACTAACCAATCATTGTCGCACCTATAGAGGGTGTTATGCAGGTGAATGAGGACCCAAAAGCGACTTGGCGAAAACAGAGTCTTTAATCCAGTTTAAGGAAATAGCAATACTCCTAGACAAATCGGAGCGGTAAATAAAGCATAAAAAACAATTCCACTCGTAATCACGAGAACTGACTGGAGACTCGATAATAAACTGCAGGTTGCCTCGGGAAGGCACTTGACCGTAGCAGACTCAGACACCTGCTCACCACGCAGCATCTGAAGGAAACACGACACGACAGGGCGATACAAAGACACAGCACGGTGAACAATATACAAGGATCCGACAGGACAGAAACGGAAAACAAGGGGAGAAATAGGGACTCTAATCAGGGGAAAAGATAGGGAACAGGTGTGGGAAGACTAAATGATTGATTAGGGGAATAGGAACAGCTGGGAGCAGGAACGGAACGATAGAGAGAAGAGAGAGAGAGAGGGAGAGAGAAAAAAGGGGAACGAACCTAAAAAGACCAGCAGGGGGAAAACGAACAGAAGGAAAAGCAAAATGACAAGACAATATAAGACAAAACATGACAGTACCCCCCCCACTCACCGAGCGCCTCCTGGCGCACTCGAGGAGGAATCCTGGCGGCAACGGAGGAAATCATCAATCAGTGAATGGTCCAGCACGTCCCGAGACGGAACCCAACTCCTCTCCTCAGGACCGTAACCCTCCCAATCCACTAAGTATTGGTGACCCCGTCCCCGAGAACGCATGTCCATGATCCTACGTACCTTGTAAATAGGTGCGCTCTCGACAAGGACGGGAGGGGGGGGGAGGGAAGACGAACGGGGGTGCGAAGAAAGGGCTTGACACAGGAGACATGGAAGACAGGATGGACGCGACGAAGATGTCGCGGAAGAAGCAGTCGCACAGCGACAGGATTGACGACCTGGGAGACACGGAACGGACCAATGAACCGCGGAGTCAACTTACGAGAAGCTGTCGTAAGAGGAAGGTTGCGAGTGGAAAGCCACACTCTCTGGCCGCAACAATACCTAGGACTCTTAATCCTACGTTTATTGGCGGCTCTCACAGTCTGTGCCCTGTAACGGCAAAGTGCAGACCTCACCCTCCTCCAGGTGCGCTCACAACGTTGGACAAACGCTTGAGCGGAGGGAACACTGGACTCGGCAAGCTGGGATGAGAACAGAGGAGGCTGGTAACCCAGACTACTCTGAAACGGAGATAACCCGGTAGCAGACGAAGGAAGCGAGTTGTGAGCGTATTCTGCCCAGGGGAGCTGTTCTGCCCAAGACGCAGGGTTTCTGAAAGAAAGGCTGCGTAGTATGCGACCAATCGTCTGATTGGCCCTCTCTGCTTGACCGTTAGACTGGGGTTGAAACCCGGAAGAGAGACTGACGGACGCACCAATCAAACGACAGAACTCCCTCCAAAACTGTGACGTGAATTGCGGACCTCTGTCTGAAACGGCGTCTAACGGGAGGCCATGAATTCTGAACACATTCTCGATGATGATTTGTGCCGTCTCCTTAGCGGAAGGATGTTTAGCGAGAGGAATGAAATGTGCCGCCTTAGAGAACCTATCGACAACCGTAAGAATCACAGTCTTCCCCGCAGACAAAGGCAGACCGGTAATGAAGTCTAGGGCGATGTGAGACCATGGTCGAGAAGGAATGGGGAGCGGTCTGAGACGACCGGCAGGAGGAGAGTTACCTGACTTAGTCTGCGCGCAGTCCGACCAAGCAGCCACGAAACGGCGCGTGTCACGCTCCTGAGTCGGCCACCAAAAGCGCTGGCGAATAGAAGCAAGAGTGCCTCGAACACCGGGATGACCAGCTAACTTGGCAGAGTGAGCCCACTGAAGAACAGCCAGAAGAGTGGAAACAGGAACGAAAAGAAGGTTACTAGGACAAGCGCGCGGCGACGCAGTGTGCGTGAGTGCTTGCTTAACCTGTCTTTCAATTCCCCAGACTGTCAACCCGACAACACGCCCATAAGGAAGAATCCCCTCGGGATCAGTAGAAGCCACAGAAGAACTAAAAGACGGGATAAGGCATCAGGCTTGGTGTTCTTGCTACCCGGACGGTAAGAAATCACAAACTCGAAACGAGCGAAAAATAACGCCCAACGAGCTTGACGAGCATTAAGTCGTTTGGCAGAACGGATGTACTCAAGGTTCTTATGGTCTGTCCAAACGACAAAAGGAACGGTCGCCCCTCCAACCACTGTCGCCATTCGCCTAGGGCTAAGCGGATGGCGAGCAGTTCGCGGTTACCCACATCATAGTTGCGTTCAGATGGCGACAGGCGATGAGAAAAATAAGCGCAAGGATGAACCTTATCGTCAGACTGGAAGCGCTGGGATAGAATGGCTCCCACGCCTACCTCTGAAGCGTCAACCTCGACAATGAATTGTCTAGTGACGTCAGGAGTAACGAGGATAGGAGCGGACGTAAAACGTTCTTTTAGAAGATCAAAAGCTCCCTGGGCGGAACCGGACCACTTAAAACACGTCTTGACAGAAGTAAGAGCTGTGAGAGGGGCAGCAACTTGACCGAAATTACGAATGAAACGCCGATAGAAATTAGCGAAACCTAGAAAGCGCTGCAACTCGACACGTGACCTTGGAACGGGCCACTCACTGACAGCTTGGACCTTAGCGGAATCCATCTGAATGCCTTCAGCGGAAATAACGGAACCGAGAAAAGTAACGGAGGAGACATGAAAAGAGCACTTCTCAGCCTTCACGTAGAGACAATTCTCTAAAAGGCGCTGGAGAACACGTCGAACGTGCTGAACATGAATCTCGAGTGACGGTGAAAAAATCAGGATATCGTCAAGGTAGACAAAAACAAAGATGTTCAGCATGTCTCTCAGAACATCATTAACTAATGCCTGAAAAACAGCTGGCGCATTGGCGAGACCAAACGGCAGAACCCGGTACTCAAAATGCCCTAACGGAGTGTTAAACGCCGTCTTCCACTCGTCCCCCTCTCTGATGCGCACGAGATGGTAAGCGTTACGAAGGTCCAACTTAGTAAAGCACCTGGCTCCCTGCAGAATCTCGAAGGCTGATGACATAAGGGGAAGCGGATAACGATTCTTAACCGTTATGTCATTCAGCCCTCGATAATCCACGCAGGGGCGCAGAGTACCGTCCTTTTTCTTAACAAAAAAAAACCCCGCCCCGGCCGGAGAGGAACAAGGCACTATGGTACCGGCGTCAAGAGACACAGACAAATAATCCTCGAGAGCCTTACGTTCGGGAGCCGACAGAGAGTATAGTCTACCCCGAGGAGGAGTGGTCCCCGGAAGGAGATCAATACTACAATCATACGACCGGTGAGGAGGAAGGGAGTTGGCTCGGGACCGACTGAAGACCGTGCGCAGATCATGATATTCCTCCGGCACTCCTGTCAAATCGCCAGGTTCCTCCTGAGAAGTGGGGACAGAAGAAATGGGAGGGATGGCAGACATTAAACACTTCACATGACAAGAAACGTTCCAGGATAGGATAGAATTACTAGACCAATTAATAGAAGGATTATGACATACTAGCCAGGGATGACCCAAAACAACAGGTGTAAAAGGTGAACGAAAAATAAAAAAATAAATAGTCTCACTGTGGTTACCAGATACTGTGAGGGTTAAAGGTAGTGTCTCAAATCTGATACTGGGAAGATGACTACCATCTAAGGCGAACATGGGCGTAGGCTTGTCTAACTGTCTGAAAGGAATGTCATGTTTCCGAGCCCATGCTTCGTCCATGAAACAACCCTCAGCCCCAGAGTCTATCAAGGCACTGCATGTAGCACCCGAACCGGTCCAGCGTAGATGGACCGACATAGTAGTACAGGATCTAGATGGAGAGACCTGAGTAGTAGCGCTCACCAGTAGCCCTCCGCTTACTGATGAGCTCTGGCTTTTACTGGACATGAATTGACAAAATGTCCATCAAATCCGCAATAGAGGCACAGGCGGTTGGTGATCCTCCGTTCCCTCTCCTTAGTCGAGATGCGAATACCTCCCAGCTGCATGGGCTCAGTCTCTGAGCCAGAGGAGGGAGATGGTTGCGATGCGGAGCAGGGAAACACCGTTGACGCGAGCTCTCTTCCACGAGCTTGGTGACGAAGATCTACCCGTCGTTCTATGCGGATGGCGAGAGCAATCAAAGAGTCCACACTGGAAGGAACCTCCCGGGAGAGAATCTCATCTTTGACCACTGCGTGGAGTCCCTCCAGAAAATGAGCGAGCAGCGCCGGCTCGTTCCAGTCACTAGAGGCAGCAAGAGTGCGAAACTCTATAGAGTAATCCGTTATGGATCGATCACCTTGGCATAGGGAAGCCAGGGCCCTAGAAGCCTCCCTACCAAAAACTGAACGGTCAAAAACCTGAATCATCTCCTCTTTAAAGTTCTGGTAATTGTTTGAACAATCAGCCCTTGCCTCCCAGATAGCTGTGCCCCACTCTCGAGCCCGGCCAGTAAGAAGTGAAATGACGTAAGCAACCCAAGCTCTCTCTCTAGAGTATGTGTTGGGTTGGAGAGAGAACACAATATCACACTGGGTGAGAAAGGAGCGGCACTCCTTGGGCTGCCCGGAGTAGCAAGGTGGGTTATTAACCCTAGGTTCCGGAGGCTCGGCAGACCAGGAAGTAACAGGTGGCACGGGACGAAGACTCTGGAACTGTCCAGAGAGGTCGGAAACCTGAGCGGCCAGGTTCTCCATGGCATGACGAGCAGCAGACAATTCCTGCTCGTGTCTGCCGAGCATGGCTCCTTGGATCTCGACGGCAGTGTTACGAGCGTCTGTAGTCGCTGGGTCCATTCTTTGGTCGGATCCTTCTGTTATGCAGGTGAATGAGGACCCAAAAGCGACTTGGCGAAAACAGAGTCTTTAATCCAGTTTAAGGAAATAGCAATACTCCTAGACAAATCGGAGCGGTAAATAAAGCATAAAAAACAATTCCACTCGTAATCACGAGAACTGACTGGAGACTCGATAATAAACTGCAGGTTGCCTCGGGAAGGCACTTGACCGTAGCAGACTCAGACACCTGCTCGCCACGCAGCATCTGAGGGAAACACGACACGACAGGGCGATACAAAGACACAGCACGGTGAACAATATACAAGGATCCGACAGGACAGAAACGGAAAACAAGGGGAGAAATAGGGACTCTAATCAGGGGAAAAGATAGGGAACAGGTGTGGGAAGACTAAATGATTGATTAGGGGATTAGGAACAGCTGGGAGCAGGAACGGAACGATAGAGAGAAGAGAGAGAGAGAGGGAGAGAGAAAAAAGGGGAACGAACCTAAAAAGACCAGCAGGGGGAAAACGAACAGAAGGAAAAGCAAAATGACAAGACAATATAAGACAAAACATGACAGAGGGACCTTAACCTTTATAGAGGGACAAGGCAGGGTTGTGCTCTGTCGTCTCTGCTTTTTGGTCTAGCCATTGAACCTCTCGCTCAAGCGATCAGATCTCACACACCAATACACGGCTATAATACTAAAGATACTCTGTACAAGATTTCTCTATACGCAGATGGCATTCTTCTCTCTGTAACTGAAGCCCAATCTATTCTTGATTTTATTAACCTGTTTGGTGCCTTCTCGGGATATAGAATTAATTGGAACAAGAACGAATTAATGTCCATGTGGTTGCAAAACCCCTCTTGGTTAGAACTTCTACAATTTAAATTAATGTACCGTTCTAGGAATTGTAGTTACCAAACAATACTCCTCTCCATTTAAAGAGAATTTCCCCTATCTGATGCAAAAACTCAAGGCAAACATACTATTTTGGAGAACTCTCCAAATTTCCCTGCTCTGAAGAATTAATGCCATTAAAATAGTCTTCCTCATACAACTGCTTTAGCTATACCAGAACATCCCGGTATTCATACCTACATCCTTTCATAAACAACTGGACTCAATTATCAATCCATTCATCTGGGATTCTAAAAACACACAGGATAGGTAAAAAACACCTCTGTAAATCCAAGATGGAAGTCAGACTGTCTCTCCCAAATGTTATATTTTATTATTGGGCTGATAAACTCCGTGCTGTTACATTTCGGCTGGATGACGCAAGTCTTTTTTTTTACCTTAATCCAATATCATTCCTGCTCCCTATTGTGAGGAATCCCTCCTTTGCCTCTTACTTTGACAACACATTTGAGCAATGGTGAGAACTAGGCATCAATACCATAGGGGATCTATATATGGAAGGGACCTTTGCCTCCTTTGCTTTGCTGAGGGAAACCTATAATCTTCCCAGAAGTAACATTTTCAGATACCTACAGATTAGAGACTATGTTAGAAAACATCTTGCTACATTTGGAAATGCTAAACCTTCGATGTTTGATGGATGCATAAAAATCTGTCCCACCACAGGCAAACTGATATCTTGTCTATAAGACCCTGTTAAATCTGTCAGCACACCTTCTACAGATACCATTAAGGCAAAATGGGAGGAAGAGCTAGGCACTGATATTTCTGTAGCAGACTGGGAAGATAGTATATGGAGTAGATCCAGACCTGCTCCATTAACTCCAGACATCGTCTCACACAATTCAAGGTATTACACAGATTACACTATTCAAAAACTAAGCTGAATAGGATATTTCCTGATACCTCCCCTATGTGTGATATATGTCATGCTGAGGAGTGTACACTACTCCACTGCTTTGCCCTATGTGTCAGTTATGCGTAAATGGCTGTAAGGGAGTCAGGTGCAGGAGAGCAGATATTGGGTAGCCAACTGAGCCTTTTATTTAGGCGAACCAAAAGCACACTGCAAAATAAACACGAAATAACAATTCGGGTTAACATAACCCAGCGCAACAGACTAACGTGCGCATAACATGAAACAGAATAAACAATACCACATAAAGACATGGGTGAAACAGAGGGTTAAATACACAACACATAATGAGGGAAATGAGAACCAGGTGTGTGGAAAAACAAGACAAGACAAATGGAAAATTAAAAATGGACCGGCGACGTCGACCACCGAGCACCGCCCGAACAAGGAGAGGCATCACCTTCGGAAGAAGTGCTCTAACTTGCATGGTTATTGGTATGGAATTTTTAGGATCCCCGAAGTTCTGGAGACTTCAATCGACTCAGACTCAAATAAATTTGATTTTTGATTTGATTTGATTTGATCTGCTTCTGATCATCGTGGGAGTGTCAGAAACCCTAAACAGATTAACCAACCTCCAAAAACAACTAAACTCTCAGTCTCATTTCGGCAATAAAATGTATGTTGTTGTTTAGGAAAAGGAAGGAAGTTCCATCTACCAACTTATGGCTCAGCGATTTGGCAAACAAGCTACACTTGGAAATAATTAGATATATTCTGAGCAATAAATTATCAAAATGTTATCAAATCTGGCAACTTCTCCTCTCTTATTTGGACCATTTGGCGCTGTGAATTTGTACATTTCCTTGTGATATTTTAATCTACCCGGCATGCGCTTGCCGCCCAAGGGTAGATTAAAGGCGGGATCTTGAAGGGGGTGTTGATGAAAGGATGGACATGGGGGGTGACATCTGCCCTATTTCTGTTTACCTGTCCCTGTTCTGTATATCTTATTGTGAATGATTTATTATTTTTGTATCTGTCTGCTATTTTATGTTTATATAAGAATCGTATTTTCTACGGAGTACCTACATACCATTCTTGTGTGCGTTCAATAACAAATATTTCAGTAAAAAAAAGAAAAAGTAATGCCACGGAATATATATATTTTTTGACCCCCTTTTTCTCCCGCTAAACCACTCTCCTATACACCTGCGTGCTTAACCCGGAAGCCAGCTGTACCAATGTGTTGGAGGAAACACCATTCAACTGACGACCGGTGTCAGCATGCAGGCGTCCGGCCTGTCACAAGGAGTCACTAGACTGCGATGAGCCAAGTAAACCCCCCCTGGCCAAACTCTCCCCTAACCCGGACGACGCTGGGCCAATTGTGTGCCGCCTTATGGGACTCCCAGGCACGGCCAGGTGTGACACAGCCTGAGATCAAACCGGGGTCTGTAGTATATTTATTTTGATTCATTAGGGATCCCTATTAGCTGCTGCCAAGACAGCAGCTATTCTTCCTGGGTTTCAAGCACACCAAAGCATCGACATTACATATAAGACAAAAGATAAAACAGTGAACTATGTTTGTTCTGAATGAGCTAAAGATAAAACAGTACATCTTATAACATCCCTAGACCACCACATTTTCTCAACACAAAATGCTCAATACCACCATACAACAGTATCACAATGTGTGCGTATGCATGTGTCTGTACCTTTGTGTGTGTCTCATGTGTTTGTACCTTTGTGTGACGCCTCAAGCACTGCGATGCAGTGCGTTACACCGCTGTACCACTCGGGAGGCCAATGCCACGGAATTCTAAACAAATCTTGTCTGCTAAATGAACTAGTCTAGCCCTCAGTCATATGGCTTAGCCATATCAGGTTCTAACATGCTATTCTGATTTATTAGACTGTAGATGTTCCGAAGGTCTGCATCAGTGGCTTGTAGGCTCTGCAGGGGAGCCAGGAGATGCTAAATGTGTTAATGTTAATAAACGGTCAATTACCATGAGACAGGCAGTTATTTGCTTGACAATCACCAGCTGACAAAATGTCATTACTGCCACAGTACTCATTCTGAGCAAAACATTTATCTTCTTTTAAAGACTCATTTTAAATTGCATGTACCCAGTTAAGATCATGTATGTGTCTAATCTGTAATATGTCTCAACAGATCTGCCCAAGGCTTCACTGACTAAATATCCAAGAGACAGTCACTCTGACCTGTACTGTGTGATCTCACAGTGACTGGAGCTATCAGTGGTTCAAAGACAGCGGTAACAATAGTGTTCCATTAGTATAGCTTCTGTATCTGACCAGGGTCAGTACTGGTGTGAAGGGAACAGATTCTCTAGACCCACATCTTCATAACCAAGCGACGTGTTTACTCTGACAATAAATGGTGAGTTACTCTCTTGTGTGTGACTTTTTGTCATACAGTTGGACATTGAGTCAATGTTGAGTCAATCATAGACATGTTATGTGTCAGTAGGTTATTCTGCCTCACTGAATTTTGATCAGTTACTCAAGAGGACATATCAGGCAGCAGATTTGAGAGATGTTTTCCTGTTGCATAACACCCTTTCCTTAATTCCAAAAGATAATCGTCCGACAGCCACACTGAAGTCCGGCCAAAGGTCAGTATTCACAGGCGATACAGTGACACTGACCTGTACAGTCGAGTCTTCTGGGTGGACAATCTACTGGTACAGACACAGCCAAGGCTCTGACCCAGTTACTATCGCTGGATACTCCTACCAACCGAGTCAGTGTCTCAGATGGAGGGCAGTACTGGTGCAGAGCTGGGAGTGAGGACCCTGCCTACTACACCCTGTACAGTGATCCACTCCAGATAAATATTAATGGTGAATCTGAAATAAACTATATTTTTTACCAAAACATGAATGGATGATGCATTTTACTTAATTGTATTGTCTACACATGATCCATTTACGGTTCTTAATGTAACCTCAAGCTTTTTGTCATGAGTATCGATTAATATATTCAGAATTGTAAAACTGAGATAATTGTGTGTGTTGTGTTCGTACAGACAGACCCAATGCTGTTGTGACCTTGTAGTCTGACTGGACCCAGATATTCGGTGGATAGATAGTCATTATTAGATGTAAGAGACTGGGAGTATAAGTGGTATAAGGACAGGATGTCCAGTACAGCGCCCTAGTACAGAATCAGTCCTGCCAAAATTACTGACAGAGGTTCAAACCCTGGAGACTTGGTGACTGAGCTGTGGGGTTAAAGAGTTATCTACAGGCTGGAGATTCTTCTGGAACAAGATTGTTCTCTACAGAAAAGAATAACCTCTTGAGCCCTTATATGACATAAGTAATGGGAACGCAGGGAGATTCTACACTCTTATCCCTGCTGGTTCTACTCACGAAGGAGGGTATGTGTGTGTAGCTGGGAGAGGCAAATAGCGAACTTCAGTTTCTCTGGTCTGCCTGCTTGTCTATCTCACACTACTGTATCTCAGTTGAAACTCTGACCAAGTATGTCTTTGTATTAGATATGCATCCTCCTTTAGTTTCTTTTACCACAAGTCCCAATAAAACCCAGCATTTTGCATGGAAATCTGTCACATTGAGCTCTGAGGAGAAGGGGAACGCTACTGGATGGAGACTGAAAAGGTACAGAAAGAGGATACCTGTCAATGTCTGTCTGACCATAACAAGGAGTCAGTAACAGGGTCCACATGTACCATCAGCTACACTCTTGAAGGGGACAGTGGAGTAATACTGGTGTGAATCTGGAACAGGAGAGTACAGTACTGCTGTCAACATCACATTGCATGGTATGACTGTTGTACTCCATGACAATTGTAATTGTAGAGTTCAATGCATTATGAGACACAAGCTCAGACGAAATTGTTCAATTGTGTGTGATGTCTGTCTTTGACGTCTACAGTGATGTTGATTAATGCATGCCGATTTACAGTGTAAATATGTTTTTGCTGCGATCCGGGAGACGGAGGGAGAATCTACTACTATGCGCTGTGGATTTAGATATCAGGACTGAGTACTACAAAGACGGATTACGCATCAAGAATGAGACCAACGGAGAATTTAACTATCCCCATAGTGGCATAATCAGGCAGGTAAAAGCTCCTATAAGTGTATGTCTAATGAAGGAGAATAACTAGAGAGCTGGGTGACAGTTGGAGGTGAGAGAACCTATTTGACCGCTTGTTATCTTTTCATAATGTCTTTGATAGTCTAAGATTTGTGATGTTAGTGTTAACAAGCAGGTTTGGAGGTGCAGTCTTTTCCAGTCAGTTGTCAAGATATTTATTCTATATTTTATCTACAGCAATGTGTCCACTTATATTTATTCTCTATTTCATATACATTTTTCTTTGAGTATTGGTCTGATGTTTTGCAGTCCTTAAAGTCTCATCAGTCCCAGCTTTTGGATCGTCTACATCAGTCCCAGTTGTGGGTCTTGTGGCCACCTGTGTTTTACTGGTCATTCTACTGATACTTTTTTTGGTATTCCAAAGAAATGACTGTAGCAACAATGTTTTTAATTCATGGTGCTCTTATTATTTTAAAAAGCTGACAATGCTTGCCATGCTTTAAAAATAGTTTGAAATGTCCAAACAAACCCCATGTGATGATTTGTTGAGGGTACTTGAGGGGGATGGAGGGACACCCCTTCAGAGGAGGAGCATGAGAAAACGAGGAACATTCATGTTTTTATGCATGCCCACACACCCACGCAGTTATGCACACAGGCACACAGCCAGGTATACGCACGCACGCACGCACACACGCACGCACGCACGCACGCACGCACACACACACACACACACACACACACACACACACACACACACACACACACACACACACACACACACACACACACACACACACACACACACACACACACACACACACACACACACACACACACACACACACATGCATGCGGCTATGCACACACATGCAGCCATGTCAACACACACAATAACAGCTTGTACATTAATGATTTTAAACTTATTTTATAAGCTATATTTTATTGAATTGTGGATTAATCATGGTTTGATTGTGTTGAACTATATGCTTAATATTAATATTAATATTCTATGCTATGTTTATATGCTATTCTCAGTTTTTTCCATTGTGGTCTGAGAGGCATTTGAGAAGAAGTCAGTTACAGTTCATATGATGTTTGATATTATCAGATGTTGTGTGGAAGGCTGATGACTCCGGGTTAGTTGACTCTGACAATGGCACTTGCCAATATCCCTTACAGAGGTTGGGTATAGTGAGGTACTTGTGTGTTCAATATGTTTCACCCTGATTGGTTTCACCTGTCTTATTCCTTGTCTCTACACCCCCTCCAGGTGTCGCCCATCTTCCCATTGTCCCCTGTGTATTTATACCTGTGTTCTCTGTTTGCCTGTAACCAGTTCATCTTGTCTTGTCAGGTCTTACCAGCGTTCTTTCCCAGCTTTCTGTTTCTCTAATTCTGTTTCCTATTTTTTTCCGGTTCTGACCATTTTGCCTGCCCTGACCCCGAGCCTACTTGCCGTCCTGAACCTGCCTGACTCTGACCTGATCACCAACCTCTGCCGGCCCTCGACCTGCCCTTTGCCTGCCCCAAGTTTCTAATAAATCACCTGAGAACTGTACTATCCGCCTCCCATGTCTGCATCTGGGTCATATCTTGAGTCATGATACAATAAGCTTAGTAATATCATGCTTTCTAAGCAGCATAGGGTAGAGGTAAAATGTTGAAATGGAGATTTCATCCTGACCCCCATACAAAACCTAGGCATGATGTGGAGTGTTTGGTTTCCGTCTTTTTAAAATGTATTTCATTTATTGTTACCTAAACCCAACCTTTTCGCGGTTCTTGCATCAAAAATTGCATCAAAATTCAACGTCTGTGGTAAGCGGGATAAAAAAATAAAAAAATAAACATAGACACTGAGAACCCTGTAGAGGCTCTTCAAGGACCACGGTATAGGTAATGTATATAGCAGACAAGTTAGTTAAGATATTAATCATGCTGGTCATTCTTCCACTTTTCTGTTATAATCTCTACCCGGCACAGCCAGCACTAACTGCATTTTTCCTACAGATAGCCAACACCTGCATTGTTTGCTGTTTGGGGTTTTAGGCTGGGTTTCTGTACAGCACTTTGAGATATCAGCTGAGAATGATTTGAAACATATTTTTTATAGTTGAAAATCAACAGAAAGTCTGCACCCAATGTCTTACTAGCCTGTGAGTAATATGATGTTCATTTGGTCATACATTGGTTAATACAATCCCAGCCTTGAAACATTTTGTGGCCATGGAAGAAAATTCAAGATTACAGGTACTGTACCTCACTTGTGTTGTTGATTATTAATGTTGTGTTGGATAGTCAATCACTCAGCTCAATCATAGTCTAGACAAAAATAATCTATCAAATGCATTTGGCATTTTATCATTGTGGTCTCTGACTTGTGGCCAGATTCGCTCAGGTGTAACAAACTTAAACTTGAGCCTTTTTTTCAATGGTGAATTGAATGTCATTGAGAAAACAGAAAAGTGTCATAATCAAAACATTTTGGAAACATCCATTCTGAAATTAAAAGTAATCCAATGAGTAATCATCCATTTTTTCTAAAGTATCTGTAATCTGATTACCATATTTTTGCAGGTAACTGATTACAGTTACAGTTTTTTTGTAATCAGTTACTCCCCAACCCTGGTCTTATTCATAGTTTTTTTTTCTGGTTGATGAATTGCATCCCACAGGGTTTGCCATTACGCAACATTGTGTAAATCGTTCCAACATGACAAGTCATTTGGGTGGATACAAGGACCTAATAACAGTAAG
Organism: Oncorhynchus gorbuscha; assembly: GCF_021184085.1. Taxonomy (NCBI): domain Eukaryota; kingdom Metazoa; phylum Chordata; class Actinopteri; order Salmoniformes; family Salmonidae; genus Oncorhynchus; species Oncorhynchus gorbuscha. Next base: position 33,978,059 of record NC_060181.1, read on the forward strand.
CAAAGGCTCCAAGGCTTTGTGACAGCAAATACAACCTATTATAGATGGATTAAAAAGCAATTTTACACGCGGGTGACAAGCTACATACGTCAAAAACTTTCTTTGTGTCCTCCTTTGCCACACAACTCCCTTCCCCTTTGAAGCACAATTATAAGAATAGGTTAGGCAAAAACTAACGTCAAGGTGATGTTTTGTTTGTGTATAAACAGATCCTAATCAATGACAGCATTTGAAACTATTTAGCTATTCCAATAACAAGCAAGTTCTGTCTGACTGGCATCAAAACAGAAGAAGGAGATAAATTATGCTTTTAATCATCGTTTTTATCTCGGTAGGCTTGTGGTGTAGTTGACCTTGGTCAGTCAATCGACTGCTCTTCCCTCTGCCAGCCTCTAGCTGACTCGACAGTTAACCTGTCAATTGACTATCTGTGATGTGCTTGTTACGCCTTGGTCTTAGTATTTTGTGTTTTCTTTCATTATTTGTTCAGGCCAGGGTGTGACATGGGTTTTTGTTGTGTTGTCGTATTGGGTTTTGTAGGCATTGTGATTGTGGTTGATTTAGGGGTGTGTCCAGCATAGGCTTGGCTGCCTGAGGCGGTTCTCAATCAGAGTCAGGTGATTCTCGTTGTCTCTGATTGGGAACCATATTTAGGTAGCCTGGGTTTCACTGTGTATTTCGTGGGTGATTATTCCTGTCTCTGTGTAGTGTTCACCAGATAGGCTGTAATTAGGTTTTCAAGTTCCGTTTGTTGTTTTGTATTTATTTAGTTATTTCATGTATCGCTATTCTACATTAAAGAACATGAGTAACCACCACACTGCATTTTGGTCCGACTCTCCTTCAACAGACGAACGCCGTTACAGTGCAGGGAACTTACAGGGAACCCCTATAAGTTCTTTGAAGATCTTCAAAGAACCGATTTGAATGGATCCTCGAGGAAGAACCCTATTAATACTATTAATAATAATAATAATAATAACATGCATAATAACAATAACAAAATATTTTAGTTGTCAGTGAATATTATGATTTTAGAGGCAAAGCAAATATGAGGTAAACTCAGCAGAGCCCCAAATGGAATGGGAATACCCTCTTGCGTGTTGATGTTAATGTGTTGACGTTCTACGTATCCACAGCCAGAATGATTTTGCAGTGCATGGTGATCTAACAGGTTTCCTGTTATATTCATCAGAGGTGTAAGGAGGGTGAAGTCTGAGAATCCAAAAAATAGTAATTATAAAGATGATTAACAAAACATGCACACAACAGTATTCATAACTTGTCTTTTTTGTGGTAAATGTGAATGATCTTGTTTTTTTATATAATGGTTTTCATACTCATACCTTGTCCAGAATGTAGAGGCCTATGGAATTTTCATTGAAGATGTAAGGGAGGAGGATGGTACAAGTGATCTGCTTAACATACCAATTGTCATACCTTTGTGTGCCCCCTTGTCTGCATACCTGCAGACACAGACACAAAGTGAGTAGTTCTGCACCCAATACGGCTAGCCTTCAACATATGCTTATAGCCTATATATTCTTACCTCTTGCACAAATATGTATAGATGGTATTATAAAACAACATCAATTTCGATAACACAAGGGACAAACCTTACCTTAAATTGAGGAGATATTAAAATGTTTCAGTTAAGTGCCTGCACCAGCTATCGTTCCAAATTCAAATTCAAATGTTTCATTTGGGCAGTTAGGTTCCTGCAAGACTAAGGAGGGTGGTCGATGAACCCCATCTCCTATGGGGTTCTTGGAAGAACCTTTTGGTGCCAATTTTCAGTACCAAGAACCCTTAGATTCTTGAAGAACTTTGAGGATCTTAGAAGAACCCTTGTTGAACCCCTAATTATTTGAGTTTATCGGTCCTAGACTATGGCAACATCCTCTATATGAACGCAGCTGCCAGTTCATTAAAGCGCTATATTACGGGCGACAATTCTTGTACTCATCACGGCATTCTCTACCAGAAAGTTGATTGGCCCTCTTTGATGTCACGTAGGTTGATACAAACTATGTTTTCGTGTATAAAGCCCTTTTTCAAAAGGTCTCACTCTACCTAACATCCTTATTAAACTTTAGACATATGAGTTACCACACCCTGTCTCAGGGATGTCTAACTGGGAATTACTTTGGTCTCTACTGAGTTAGGTAAATCAGCTTTTAGTTTTTGTTGCACCTTATTTGTGGAACAATCTTCAAAATGTTGTTAAAGTGATGTTCTGGTGCCTCTATGGTAATTCAGAAAGCTGATTGAGGACCTTTTTACTGATGAATGTGTTTGTTTTTTACGACCATGTTTTTGTTCCTGCTTGCATTTTGAAGTTATGTTTTAAAGTGTTTATTCTCAGTCATTTATGTAATTCAGGGCTTATCTGTAAATGACACCTTGGTCTCAGTATGACTCCCAAGATCAAATAATTGTTAAATAAATTGCAGCCCAGCCAACAATTTACACAAGTGTCAGGACAAATATAGATATTGCTTTTTTCTGATCCAATTCAGTGTATTGTGTGTACAGGTCAAACAAATGTGCCTTGATGCTGTAGCTCAAGAATCACAGAAGCAAACAAAGTTGAGGTATGAGTCACCTCTCACTCAGTTTTATCACGGCCCAGCCTCAGACCCACGTGGCAATTGAGTTAGGTTAACCCATATAAAAGACTGGTACCTCACCCTGCAGATGACAAATTCCACTCATCATTGAAAAGTCCATACTTGAGAAGTTAAATCATTTGTATAATATATTTGGTTGAATTTGTTTAAATAGCCTGATTTTAATCATCAAGATGGTACGACCTTCGACTAACCTTTTGAGGACTACACAATGCATTTTAGTACTTGCAATCTCAGGTAAGAAAACTCATTCAGTTAAGTAAATACAACATTATTGTTGCTTTGTGGAAAAAGGAAGGAGAAATGTTTCTGTAGCTTGAAGTTGGAAAAATGTCACACTTGACTTGCCCTAACATAAAATGTATCAACCCCTACAAAGAAATTGACTGGTGATTGTCTTGGTGTTGATTCAGGTATATTTGACTGATTTTAAGTGGGAAAAGAGGCCCTACTTTTTGTGACTTGAAAATACAATTATTTTGAAATATATCCATAATTCAATTCAATCTACTTTGGTTTGGTTCATTTGAGCTAAAAGGACAATGGTCCTTGTATACTGTAGTCTTAGTCCCAACCCTAAATGCCTTGCATATTAATGACAGTGATGGAATCGCTCGAATGTTCTCTACACTCAGATCTCCATGAGTTGATCATCCCACAACAACTAATTAGCAAAGTCAATCTAAGTGCAAACACTTTTGAGAGGGGTATTGTTCTTCAATTGATGTCTGATGCGAATATAGTAATCTAAGCTAAAGAGTAATGAGGATAGAGTAATCCGGTACACATTGAATTCTATGTCGGGCATAAATGAGTGTTTGGATAGCAAAGTTTCCTTTTATGATCTCTACAGGCCTGAATGTTAAATAAAATTATATTTTACTTTACGGGTTGTACGTGTCCTTTTACAGGTAGGAATGTGATACAATATACAGTATCCCCAGAAAAGTATAATTCCATCCAACTTTTGAAAGTGCAGGTAATGCGTTCAGATTTATATCACCTGAAGCATGCGCACAAGATGAAAATACATGCAAGAGACCTATGCATACTTCCCAAGAACGTGTTTACATGGTTCTCCGCATGCGCCAGGTGATAGAAATCTGAAAGTACTACCAGCTCTTTGACAAGCTGATGTAATTATACTTTCCTGTGGATATGTTGTCTCACATTCCTACCTACAAAAGGACCAACCGCACGGACAACTGGTAAAGTAAGTAAAAATACAATTTTAATCTTCAATCTTAAACTGTACAGCCAACAGCTAACTCTATGTGTGTGTACAGATGTGGGATCTTAATCTCTTTTGCTGCTGAGAATTTTCCTGCACTTTACTTTCCTGACTTTATTGTCTCCACAAGTCAATTTTATTGCATTATCATGTACACGTTTAAAGTGGCGTTTAAATACAGTAGACAACAAATTGACAATACAAAAATCATAACAGTTACATACACAGCAGGAAATGCAAACTTGTCATGTCTTCAAGATTTTAAAAGGCTTCTAAAAGTGTGTAATTGATCTAATTGATTTGCCCTCACATAAAATGTATCAACCCTAACAAGAAGTGTCCATTTAATTGTAATACATTTAATAATTCACATGTCCTATTGCTGCAGGATTATTTTCTTGCTGTAGCAAACTGGCTCAAATGAAGACTTGACATCTATCTGTTAGCACTTTAGGCTCCCTCATGTATCCTCTAACTCCCAAGATGAAAGTTTGTTCACCTTACACTTTAGCCTTAATTTATCCACTTGAGTAAGGTGTATCTTTTTGCTTCTCACAGGTGCCCTGTCTGCCAGCTTCTTTCGAGTGCCCCGTTCAGTCACCCCAGCGGGTATGAGCACCACCCCCACAGCAAAAATGGCCTTCCAGATCTGCTTGGAGATCATCAATCGTGTCTTCAATGACTCCCTGTTGAGTCCAAATTCTAAGGACTACAAGAAAATGTATGACGAGGTCAACCAATTGGTAAGCTTAAGAACCATGCCTTGAATTAAACAATACCACTATACCACAGCAAGGACCTATGCGCTGTTCTGGCCTTGTCCAAGGCTGACTTACTTACTTACAGCAATTATCACAGCAGGAATGATCTCTGTAAGGGATGGTCTCATGACAATGATGGAAATGGTGGACTAATGTAGTATTTTGCAGCTTGCTGAAGTCTATGGGTGTCGTACGTGCTCAACAGGATCCGTTTATGAGGGCATTGCAACAATGACTTTCAGGTACAGTAAGCTTGGCTGAGTCACCTGGATCCTCAATCTGCTTTTAAGAGGATGTGTCACTAAAGTATAAACACTGTATTTATATCTGTCCTTGACTTAGATAGAAACGTTAAATTATGACTTGGAATGACATGTCTCGTCTAAACTACATAATCTCGTAGAAATTATAGCTTCAATGACGCAATATCCTAAATGTTAAGTTTTGGTGGGTTAGCGTAGAGACATATCAAACTTTGAAACAAAACAAAAACATTGAAAATGGCTGTGCCTCACGCAGGGCCAAACTTATGATATTCTGGTTTGCAAGCCGTGTTTAATGCCCGCAATCCACCTGATCAAGGTTGGGTGTTGGATTTGTTATTATACTGTATTATCTTTAACTTTCTTAATTTTCTGAATCTTATCTTTCACAGTCATGGATCAGTGATAGCAAACGCTACCATAGTTTTCTACACAGAGGGTATCAATCAATGGGTGGTCAAGTATCTCTTCCTGAAACATATCAAAGACAATCCTTCTGCCGTTCTCCAGATAAATTCAAATTATACCGAATGTAAGACATACAAATATACCAATTGTATTTTTACATAATGTCATATTTATTGATTCATTACTCTGATTGAATGTTTTACCTGAGTGAGTTCCTCTTTTCTCTGTTCAGTTCAAGCAACACCAGTACCAGCCGTGGTTCCAAACATAACCATCCCCACCACACCTGCTAAAATCCTAACAAATACAACTCCCATGTCTACAACCACTACTACTAACCAGCCAACAACCACTACTACTAAACAGCCAACAACCACTACTACTAAACAGCCAACAACCACTACTACTAAACAGCCAACAACCACTACTACTAATCAGCCAACAACTACTACTACTTACCAGCCAACAACCACTACTACTAAGCAGCCAACAACCACTACTACTAATCAGCCAACAACCACTACTACTAAACAGCCAACAACCACTACTACTTAACCAGCCAACAACCACTACTACTAAACAGCCAACAACCACTACTACTAATCAGCCAACAACCACTACTACTAAACAACCACTACTACTAAGCCAACAACCACTACTACTAATCAGCAGCCAACAACCACTACTACTAAAGCCAACAACCACTACTACTAAACAGCCTACAACCACTACTACTAAGCAGCCAACAACCACTACTACTAATCAGCCAACAACCACTACTACTAAACAGCCAACAACCACTACTACTAACCAGCCAACAACCACTACTACTAAACAGCCTACAACCACTACTACTAAACAGCCAACAACCACTACTACTAAACAGCCAACAACCACTACTACTAAACAGCCAACAACCACTACTACTAAACAGCCAACAACCACTACTACTAAACAGCCAACAACCACTACTACTAAACAGCCAACAACCACTCCATTGGCTACCAGTACGAAAGATCCCTCATTTGACAAAACCAAAGAAGGTCCAATTGGCGTTGCAACCGTCTCTACCACTATAGGCAGTGGGATGAGAAACGATAGTGCACGCAGTACACCCAGTGCTACATCTACTTTATCTTCAGTGATAACCGATGGCTCAGGGGGAAACAACAGTACCAATACAACTTTTCCACCAACCAAAAGTCATGGTGCCAGTACTTCACCTGGGAGGGTGGACTCAGCAAAAACCAGTAAGAGATCAACCACCTCCCCATCTGGCGGTTCTACGAAACGTCCCCTGAAGCCTTCCACCAGGCCTCAGTCAAGCACCACAACTAAATCTAGCACAACTGCCAACGTTGCTTCCGGAGGTAATGGTGGTGGTTTCAGAGACTGGGTACCGGGATGGGCCATTGCTCTGTTGGTGTTAGCCGCTGTCATCCTGCTACTCCTCATAATCATCTTCATCATGATGGTGAGTAACCTGCATGGTATTTTGTGTCCATTTGGAAAAAAATATTTTGTGATACTTTAACGCAAACAGTTTTCCGCAATGTCTGATAGCTTTCTTATATGTTGCTCTCTCAACAGGTGGTGCGTTGGTGCTGTAAAAGGTCAAAAGATGAAAAAAAGAGCACCCCCAACATCGACTCTTTCCCCGGACATGTCTCCCATGGCCCCCAGTACCAGCCGGAGCAACCCAATGGAAAGACCTTTGAGACCATTGTAAGAATACCTCTAAACATGAAATCTGATCATCCGATCATGCACTTATAGTGGTCTACCTCAACATAGACTTTATCTGCCATTGGGGCTGGAAATGTTGAATATTACAGCAGCTAATATTACTAATACCACATTTAGTACAATACAGTGCCTTGCACTGCAATACAATGCCTTTCATCCCCCTTGGCGTTTTTCATATTTTGTTGCATTGCAACCTGTAATTTAAATAGATTTTTATTTGGATTTCATGTAATGGACATACACAAAATAGTCCAAATTGTTGAAGTGAAATTTAAAAAATGACTTATTTCAAACAATTCTAAAAAATGTAAAATGGAAAAGTGGTGCGTGCATATGTATTCACCCCTTTTGCTATGAAGCCCCTAAATAAGATCTGGTGCAACCAATTGCCTCCAGAAGTCACATAATTAGTTAAATAAAGTCCACCTGTGTGCAATCTAAGTGTCACCTGATCTGTCACATGATCTCAGTATATATACACCTGTTCTGAAAGGCACCAGAGTGTGCAACACCACTAAGCAATGGGCACCACGAAGCAAGCGGCACCATGAAGACCAAGAAGCTCTCCAAACAGGTCAGGGACAAAGTTGTGGAAAAGTACAGATCAGCGTAGGGTTATAAAAAACTATCAGAAACTTTGAACATCCCACGGAGCACCATTAAATCCATTAGTAAAAAATTGAACGAATATGGCACAACAACAAACCTGCCAAGAGATGGCTGCCCACCAAAATTCACAGACCAGGCAAGGAAGGCATTAATCAGAGGGGCAACAAAGAGACCAAAGATAACCCGGAAGGAGCTGCAAAGCTCCACAGCGGAGATTGGAGTATCTGTTCATAGGACGACTTTAAGCCGTACACTTCACAGAGCTGGGCTTAACAGAAGAGTGTCCAGAAAAAAAGACATGGCTTTAGAAAAAAATAAGCAAACACGTTTGGTGTTCGCTAAAAGGCATGCGGGAGACTCCCCAAACATATGGAAGAAGGTACTCTGGTCAGATGAGATTAAAATGTAGCTTTTTAGGCCGGGTGGCGCAGTGGTCTAGGGCAGAGACTCTGGGTTCGAGCCCAGGCTCTGTCGCAGCCGGCCTCGACCGGGAGGTCCATGGGGCGACGCACAATTGGCCTAGCGTCGTCCGGGTTAGGGAAGGTTTGGCCGGTAGTGATATCCTTGTCTCATCATGCACTAGCGACTCCTGTGGCGGGCCGGGCACAGTGCACGCTAACCAGGTCGCCAGGTGCACTGTGTTTCCATCCGACACATTGGTGCGTCTGGCTTCCGGGTTGGATGCGCGCTGTGTTAAGAAGCAGTGCGGCTTGGTTGGGTTGTGTTTCGGAGGACGCATGGCTTTCGACCTTCATCTTTCCCGAGCCCATACCGGAGTTGTAGCGATGAGACAAGATAGTAACTACTAACAATTGGATACCATGAAATTGGGGAGAAAAGGGGGTAAAATTCAACAATAAATAAAATGTAGCTTTTTGGCCATCAAGAAAACGCTAAGTCTGGCGCAAAAACAACACCTCTCATCACCCCGAGAACACCATCCCCACAGTGAAGCATGGTGGTGGCAGCATCATGCTGTGGGGAGGTTTTTCGTCTGCAGGGACTGGGAAACTGGTCAGAATTGAAGGAATGATGGATGGCACTCAATACAGGGAAATTCTTGAGGGAAACCTGTTTTAGTCTTCATGAGATTCATTCATTCATTTGAGACTGGGACGGAGGTTCACCTTCACCTTCCAGCAGGACAATGAGTCTAAGAATATGGCTAAAGCAACACTGGAGTGGTTTAAGGGGAAACATTTAAATGTCTTGGAATGGCATAGTCAAACCCCAGACCTCAATCCAATTAAGAATCTGTGGTATAACTTAAAGACTATTGTACACCAATAGAACCCATCCAACTTGAATGAGCTGGAGCAGTTTTGCCTTGAAGAATGGGCAAACATCCCAGTGGCTAGATGTGCCAACCTTATAGAGACATACCCCAAGAGACTTGTAGCTGTAATTGCTGCAAAAGGTGACTCTACAAAGTATTGACTCTGGGGTGGTGAATAGTTATGCATGCACAAGTTTTCTGTTTTTTTGTCTTATTTCTTGTTTGTTTCACAAGAAAAAAGATTTTGCATCTTCAAAGTGTTGTGCATGTTGTGTGAATCAAATGATATGAACCACCCCAAAAAATCAATTTTAATTCCAGGTTGTAAGGCAACAAAATAGTAAAAATACCAAGGGGGGTGAATACTTTCGCAAGCCACTGTACAATACAAATGAATCAAATTGGCCTGGCCCCCTCTGTACATTTGATGATACTTAATATGATCAACAACAAAAGAATAGGAACAATAATACTTTTGATCATCTACAATCCAGCTTCCTCTTTAATCTTAATGGCCTTCCCTTTGGCCTTTGGTCTTCCTTTGGGGCTATCTCTGAGTAAAGTTTGTTATTAAAGCACTCTAGTGTCCGGATGTAAGAACTCAAGTGCATCTTGATGTCAAAAGCCGTGGTTATCTGTAATAGCAACAAATAGAAAGAACCATATAGTGGGGGAAACAATGTGGCATACCTCTACAAAACCACATCACAGCAAAAGCTGCAAATTGAAAAGCCAGAGTGAAATACTTTAAACCAAATATTTGAATTACTGTGAGTGTTAAGTGTATTGGACTAACAATGCTGAATGGATTTCATGAACTTCACCTACATCATTTTTGCATACGTTTAGTGAGAATGGGATAATCTGACAATAGACATTAGAGGAAGGGTTGTTTTGAAAGGAAGTTCTGAAATGAATGCATCTGTCTGATACTGAGTTATATCTCTCAGCAGGATGAGCCCCGAAAGAAGAATAAAACAGGCATGTACATAGTGAACCCCTGAGCAGGAAGATGTGGAGGTGACATACCAACAGGTACCTAAATCCAACACAGCTCCTGATTGGTGATGTTAACAGACCCACAATCTAAGACCTTTCCAGATTGGTTGTGAATTTTATGTCACTAAAATATGGCTTAAAACATCATTGACCTGTGACATGCAAATAACATATTGCTCAGGATAGTTGTGACAGCCACATTTTGCGTATTCAAGTTCAGGTACATATGGATACTTGATTGAATGATGTCTGCAGGTTCCACCTATTGATAGTATCCATATCCCATTGTCCAAATCTGTTGCTTTTCCCAGTTGTCATCATAGCATCAAGAATAATGATCCAAGACACTTGCAAAACACAAAGAGCAGTATCGAAAGGACTGAGAAAGAAGGAAGGGCCAGAAAACTTCGGGCTCAAGTGCTTACCACAGGGACAAATGGGTAGAGCGAGCCCTTTCAGCTTAAACAAACTTAACCAAGCCACACAGTACACAGCCATATAATCCAAACAATAGGGGAGAAGCATAATGCAAAGAAATGCATTCAGCTCTGCTCTTTGCTGCTGTTGTTATTAATACATATCAAATCAACCTCATAATACTGTTCTTCAATGGCTTTTACATTGCAGCAGATTACACACAAGCAGAGCACACACATACATTAAACTATTTAAAATACACTACACAGCGGAGAGAGTTACAGGACATAGTCAGGTAAATCACATTACAGGAATTTATGCAAATAATTTGCAGCACAAAAATGAAATACATATGTTTTCATTGTGTTGAGTGTCACGTGCACATTGATGGAATGATAGAACACATTCAATCTAATTTGCAATCTGTAGTTTAGTTTTGTTGACATCCAATTGGCCTGCTATGGCCAAAGAGGAGTCCATTTAAAACAGTTGGTCTTTCCTATTTGATATCAGATTATGTTGGATCAGTACCCAGTTTGTCCATTCACAGCAACGCCCTACAATCTTTTATGCCACTATATGTCACTCTTACAAAGGCTTATAAGGGATACTTCCTGTGAATGGCACCCAGCACCATTGTTTTGTTGGTGATTGATACCCTTGTACTTACTTTGGTAATAAAGGCGGCAGATTGACTCACACCTGCATTCTAGTGGCCCTGCCCAGTGCATACCAATCATATTCATAATATCCTTAAATGTAATGGATATATCTTGGATGGGAAGAAGCCTATACAATGCTGCCTCTCCCCACATCCCATTGTGAGTCATTCATTGGCCAATCTGTTCCCATATGAGGCTCAATCGAAATGAGTCATTATTTTTGACGAATGGCAAAAAAACATTGACTGATTGTCCACCTTGTGTGTGTGGTTTGAATAACCTGTCAGTTTCAGTGTAAATGACCAGTAAATTGGGTTCAATGAGAATATGTGATATTGACATGAACAAGCAATTAAATTATTGTGAAAATCAACAGTAGGGCCTTGGTTCCATACTATGGGTGAGAATGTTTATTAATAGGTCTGGTCAAGCCAAACCCCCCTGAACAATATTATTATTTCCTTGCTTGATCAAGAAAATAATAATCTATCTGATATGACAGATATTAATGATAATCATTATTATTTTTTTCAGGCAAACTCTGGTCAACAGAACAAGAGCAGATAAGGATGAGCTACAAGCAAAATCAAATCACAGCCCCTGTAGATATGTATAGTTCATCAGGAATTTAGTATGTTATATTTTAAGAATGAAAATGATCGGAATGAATGGTTTCATACTTTTTTATTTATTACACTTTTGTTTGTGCATAAATATTGGGCAACCTTGCTAGTATTTGTATTACTCTATATGACGTCATCATCTTTGACCCTGTTATCAAGACAACCAGCATTTTTATTATATTCTGACTTGTCCATTGGTACAAAACAATATTGGTACAAACATCTCAGATGTTTTGCTTTGCATCTTATGTAACTGTTCAGTTGTATAATGTTAAAGATTATTGTTAAAAAATATATGTAAAAATCAGAGTGCATTCCTTAATTGGTCAGATATTTGAATAGGGAGTTTACACTAATAATGTGATAACTTGCAAAATGGAAATGAATCCTAACTTGACTTGAGATCCCATTGATGTCAATGGAAGATTTGCAAAAACTCAAGTTACATGCACAGATCTTAAGTTAGTTTTGGGAGTTGAGCACTACACATCATTAGTGTCCTTGATTTCTGTGTATTGAGTTTGTATCACATCATGTTATATACAGTTTAATGGAAGACTTCATTGAAGTGTCCTCATTAAAGTGACAGTTCACTCCAACATCAAAGTTGCTATTTTTCTACCTTAAATGTAGTTTAATGTAGAAATAACTACATGCTTCAAGTAATCTAATCTGAAGTCATTCAAAATGCATGCAATCCCAAATAGCCTTTGATTTACATGAAATTTGGTTTAGGCTTTATTGATTTACAGAAATAGGATGTGGGCTGGTACAAAGTAGATTCATTAATGAAAATGCATTCAACCACTTCCCTCTGTCCATGTAATCTACACACCCCACCCTTAAAGGAAGGATACGCCTTTTAAATGGCAATTTCATATTTATTTGAACCCAATGCAAATACCATTAACATTATGTAAGCAGACAGGTTGTTTAGCATGTGTGGTATATGAGTAATGTGGGAATGACACGATGCTCCAAGAAAATTATAAATCTCTCCATCCATCTCACTGTAAGATGCAAGTGTCGTGGAGGTGGTTTGATGAAGTACTTTGAAACATGAACTATCTTTGCATGATGAACCTGGCTGAGATCTGAAAACCTGTGCTTAGTATTTATTTTTAATCATTATTAAATATTAAATTAAGATAAATGCTTTATTAAACATTGTGGCATGTTTTGTTTTGTCTTGCAATGTATTTATTTTGACTCAAATAAAATATATGAAAACCAAATATGTACTTAATGCTTTAGCTCAGCAGGCTAACCGTCTGTTGGAGTACAGACATTCAAAACGAGGTTCAAACCCAGTTGGTATTATAGGTGTATATACTGTATATATCCGGAATAAGAAGGATATATATACTGTACATAAGTATAATAAACCTGTTAAAAATCCTCCTTTTCAACCATGAACACCAAATCCACATTGTGCTGGTGCATTATGAGTTGTAAAGTACAGAGTCAATACACGATAGGGAAAGTAAACAGTCTACAGAATAAAACAGTCTGTCAGGTCATAATCCCTCTAAGCTTTACACAAATAATCAGGTGTGTTAAGCTGAGCTCTTCCTGTTGTACATGCTCCCAGTGTGATTGAAATCAGATGGTTTTGAGGAAACCTTATAAAAACCCTCAACCAGAACCGTATAATCCATCTAATATATTTCTATTCCATTTTTTTGTTCCATACACGTTACAAACAGCAAAGTTACCAACTACGAACGCACATACAAAACTTGATATGCCTATTTTGGACCAATCATTCAGGATTCTTCAATATTGAACTTTTATGTGCATTCCTTATTCGTGACTGTGTTGTTAGGAACATGTGGAACTAGAAATGGAATGAAACCCTTCTATGGATCACACAGGCCACCCACAATCACGGGTTTCTGTTGTTTTGGAGCTCACAGCCTTCAACAATTGTTTACTCCTCCCTATACCCTAAACATCATTATAACTTTCGAGGCTTGTGTAACATCGCTTGTATAACATCAATTGTCAAATGTGATTATATCAGTTTAAATAATATAAAATACCTGGATGCGTAGTTTTTATATGATAGTTACACAGATAACAAAGAGAGCCAACTAACAACCCAACTGAATCTTACTACATTTGATTTATTTTTCATTGACTGACATTGGGTACTGTTGTATTCCTGTACATTGTTCATTTAACATGGTTTCTGTTATATACACTGAACAAAAATATAAACGCAACATGCCACAATTTCAAAGGTTTCACTGAGTTACAATTCATAAAAGGAAATCAGTCAATTGATATCAATTCATTAGGCCCTAATCTATGGATTTCACATGAATGGGAATACAGATATGCATCTGTTGATTACAGATACCTTTAAATAAGGGTAGGGGCATGGATCAGAAAACCAGTCAGTATCTGGTGTGTGACAGATGCGACACATCTCCTTCACATAGAGTTGATCAGGCTGTTGATTGTGGCCTGTGGAATGTTGTCCCACTCCTCTTCAATGGCTGTGATTATCATGGCACTGGTCAAAATGATAAGACACTTATCAGCTACTGCAAACTGTTTCACACTATCACGTTTTAGGGAAGACCCAGATGCAGAGCGTGTTGAAGTAACAAAAGTGTATTACTAGAACAGGGGGCAGGCAAAACCACAGGTAGAGGGCAGGCAGAGGTCGGTAATCCAGATCAGAGTCCAAACGGTACAGAACGGCAGGCAGTCTCAGGGTCAGGGCAGGCAGAGTTCAATAATCCAGTGTGATATGACAAGGTACAGAACGGCAGGCAGGCTCAGGGTCAGGGCAGGCAGAATGGTCAATACCGAGAAAACTAGAAAAGAGGAACTAGAGGAACAGTGGTTAAGGGCGCTGTACTGCAGCGCCAGCTGTGTCATCAGAGACTCTGGGTTCGCGCCCAGGCTCTGTCGTAACCGGCCGCGACCAGGAGGTCCATGGGGCGACGCACAATTGGCCTTGTCCGGGTTAGGGAGGGCTTGGTCGGTAGGGATGTCCTTGTCTCATCGCGCATCAGCAACTCCTGTGGCAGGCCGGGCGCAGTGCGCGCTAACCAAGGTTGCCAGGTGCACGGTGTTTCCTCCGACACATTGGTGCGGCTGGTTCCGGGTTGGATGCGTGCTGTGTTAAGAAGCAGTGCGGCTAGGTTGGGTTGTATATTGGAGGACGCATGACTTTCAACCTTTGTCTCTCCCAAGCCCGTACAGGAGTTGTGGCGATGAGACAAGATAGTAGCTACTACAACAATAGGACACCACGAAATTGGGGAGAAAAATGGGTAAAAAAAGAAGAAAAAAAAGAGGAACTAGAAACAGACAGGAGCAAGGGGGGAAACGCTGGTACAATTGACAAACAAAACTTACTGACAACAGACAAACAGACAATAAATACACTGTGGATAATGGGGAAGATAGGCGATACCTCGAGGGGGGTGGAGACAAGCACAAAGACAGGTGAAACAGATCAGGATATGACAGTACCCCCAGGCGCAACCTGCGTCCTACCTCAAATCAAATCAAATCAAATGTATTTATATAGCCCTTCGTACATCAGCTGATATCTCAAAGTGCTGTACAGAAACCCAGCCTAAAACCCCAAACAGCAAGCAATGCAGGTGTAGAAGCACGGTGGCTAGGAAAAACTCCCTAGAAAGGCCAAAACCTAGGAAGAAATCTAGAGACGAACCAGGCTATGTGGGGTGGCCAGTCCTCTTCTGCCTGTGCCGGGTGGAGATTATAACAGAACATGGCCAAGATGTTCAAATGTTCATAAATGACCAGCATGGTCGAATAATAGTAAGGCAGAACAGTTGAAACTGGACCTGAGCGCATACCTAGTTGAATGGGTGCCTGCATTGGAAATCAGCGATGAGGCCTGGGTCCAGGATGTCCCTAGCGGGGACCCAGCACCTCTCCTCCGGGCCATAACCTTCCCAGTCAACCAGGTACTGTAATCCCCTGCCCCGAGGTCGAACCTTCAGGAGACAGGAGACAAAGGGCTGTTTGATTCATATGAAAAGTGTGATGTATACGGAGGGTACGGGGCAATAGAATATGAACAGCAGAGGGGCTAATGACCTTGAAGATGGGGAAAGGGCCAATAAACTGATGGGGGAAAGTTGGAGGGACTAGACTCGGAGGGGTAGATCCCGGGTGGAGAGCCATACCTTCTGCCCGAGACGATACCTGGGAGTCGGGGTCCGGTGGCAGTCGGCTTGTCGTCGAGACCTGGAGGTGGTTTTGAGAAGGGCTCTGTTCCAGGTATGACGACAGCGGCGGGTAAACATCTGGGCCGAAGGTATGCCGACCTCTTCCTCTTGCTCAAGGAAGAGCTGGGGCTGATAAACCAGGGAACCCATCAGGTACCCATCAGGACGGTAGCGTCCCACCTCAACAATAGCCAGTGAAATTGCAGGGAACCAAATTCAAACAGAAATCCCCAAATTAAAATTCCTCAAACATACAAGCATTATACACAATTTATTTTAAAGATAAACTTCTTGTAAATCCAACCACAATGTCCGATTTCAAAAAGGCTTTACTGCAGAAGCACACCATGCGATTTTGTTAGGTCAGCGCCTAGTCACAGAAAACCATACAGCCATTTTCCAGCCAAGGAGAGGGCTCACAAAAGTCAGAAATAGCGATTAAATTAACCTGCTGAGTATAGGGGGCAGAATTTTGAAGTTTGGATGAAAAACGTACCCAAATGAAACTGCCTATTTCTCAGGCCCAGAATCTAGAATCTGCATATAATTGTCGTATTAGTATAGAAAACACTCTAAAGTTTCCAAAACTGTCAAAATATTGTCTGTGAGTATAACAGAACTGATATTGCAGGCGAAAACCTGAGGAAAATCCAACCAGGAAGTGCTGATTTTCCTGAAAGCTCTCTGTTCCATTGCATGCCCTCCCTCCATTTAAAGGAATATCAACCAGATTCCTTTTCCTATGGCTTCCCCATGGCGAGAACAGTCTTTAGACATAGTTTCAGGCTTTTATTCTGAAAAGTGAGCGAGAAAGATCACATCACATCAGTGGATGGCTGGGTGCCAGCAGCATTTTGCATGTGCCAACAGAGTGGAGCAGACATTTTGTCTCTCTCCTATTGAAGAAGCTACGGTCCGGTTGAAATATTATTGATTATATATTGTAAAAACAATCTGAGGTTTGATTCTAAAAACTGTTTGACATGTTTCTAGGAATGTACGGATACTATTTGGAATTTTCGTCTGCCCCATCGTGACCGCTCAAGCCTGTGGATTTCTGAACATAATGCGCCAACCAAATGGAGGCATTTTGGATATAAAAATAATCTTTATGGAAAAAAGGAACATTTATTGTGTAACTGGGAGTCTCATGAGTGCAAACATCCGAAGATCATCAAAGGTAAGCGATTAATTTGATTGCTTTTCTTACTTTCGTGACCAATCTACTTTGCTGCTAGCCGTTTGTAATGTTTTGTCTGCTGAGAGAGATGTCCTTACATAAACGCTTGGTATGCGTTTTTTGAAATCTGACACGCCAGGTGGATTAACAACAAGCTAAACTGTGTTTTGCTATATTGCACTTGTGATTTCATGAAAATGTAATATTTTTAGTAATTTAATTTTAATTTGGTGCGCTGCAATTCAGCAGATGTTGATGAAAATGATCCCGCTAACAGGATGGGTGCATCAAGAAGTTAATCTGCAACATGTTTCATAATCTTCTGCAAGCCTAACAGTTTCTCCACTCCACGGGTGGGGAGAGAATGTCCTGTAAGGAACACAGTAGTACAACTTGTCTGTCGACCGCTCCTCTTATCATTTGTTTCACACTTGCACCCTGCTTACATACTAAAAAGTAGCAAAGGTCCTTGATCTAATTCTGATTAAAACTACACACATCATCAGATTATAGTTTTATGATTCTAAGAAAAGTTCATACAATTATATGGTTTCAGGGTGGAATTCTTTAGTCATTATTTTTAACATGTAAATTGCATTATCAGGGTCCACTCCAGGACCGAGGAGCGGACCTCGTCAGGAGCAAACATCCGGTTAACGTCCAATCTACCACCACTTTCACCTTCCCTGGACCCATCTGTACACTCCTGCAGTAATGATGTAACCCAGGAAGGGGATGGTGGAGCGAAAGCACTTCTCTGCTTTCACAGAAAGCTGGTTCTCCAGGAGGCGTTGGAGAAACTGTCGGACGTGGAGCACGTGTTCCTGGGTGGAGCAGGAGAAGACGAGGATGTCGTCAAGGTAGACGAAGACGAACCGGTTCAACATGTCATCGCAAGGAACATAATTAACAAGAGCCTGGAACACAGCTGGGGAGTTGGTAAGGCAAAATGGCATGACCAGATACTCGTTGTGATTGCTGTCCATGTTGAAGACAGTCTTCCAATCGTCCCCTTCCCGTATCCTCACCAGGTGGTAGGCATTCCGTAGGTTCAGCTTGGAGAACACAGTGGCCCTCTGGAACGACTCGAAGGCTGATGAGATGAGTGGTAGCAGGTAGCGATTCTTCACCATGATGTTTTGTCCTTCTTCTCCAAAAAGAAGAACCCTGTGCCAGCGGGGGAGGCAGAAGGACAGATGAACCCAGCAGTTATGGAGTCCTCAATGAAAAGGGGTGCGAGTAAGGGAAGAAGAGAAGTTCTCCGTATGGCCCACCAGAGTACTCGCTCCTACCGGTGAGCCTGGTCTTTTAGTGGACAGGTGGAGACGAAATGATCAGTAGTTCTGCAATACAGGCAACTCTTACTGTGAAGGCTGTATAGCCGTTCTGCTGGAGACAGCCTACTTTAGCTCTGCCTAGTTGCATTGGCTCGGGAAGGGGTGAATTGGTAGACTTCGGAGACGCTCAGGAGAACCCGGGTAGCCTCGGGTTCTCTCGGCAACGGGGATGGTGTGTCTCAGAGGCGAGTTTGAATGCTTGGGCAGGCGAGTGCAATCGAATCCCCTCTTCTTCTTTCGTTCCAGAAGGCGATGGGTGAGTCGACATCTGTCGGTAGTTCCCGGGCTGCAAGCTCGTCCTTTACTTTCTCCGAAACTCCATGCAGGAACATGTCGAACAGCGCTTCAGGGTTCCAGGGGTTGGTATTCCAGTTCAGAGTCCAAATTGTACAGAACGGCAGGCAGAGGTCAATAACCCAGTGTGATGTGACAAGGTACAGAACGGCAGGCTCAGGGTCAGGGCAGGCAGAATGGTCAAAACCGGGAAAGCTAGAATAAAGGAACTAGAAACAGACAGGAGCAAGGCGGAAAACGTTGGTCGGCTTAACGAACAAAACAAGCCGGCTACAGATAAACAGAGAACACAGGTATAAATACACTGTGGATAATGGGGAAGATGGAAGACACCTGGAGGCGGGTGGAGACAAGCATAAAGACAGATGAAACAGATCGGGGTGTGACACACACACACAGTTGTTCTTAATGACGATAGCCTGACGATAGAGTGGGCAGTACTTTCAGTACCATTTGCATGATGATCAATTGTTACTCCATTGAGAACGGAGAGTCAAAAATGTAATTAGAGATCATAGGATCCAAAAGGCCTCGTACACAATGCAGGTTGTAGACAAGTACAATCCCAATGTGGCCATAAGCATGTGCCCACACTTAGAAAATAGAAAAACATATTCACACATCATGCACACTCAACATGGGCTCAGCTTTGCATCACATTCCAGAGTCTTGAGTGCCATTCAACTGTGTAATGCAAAGGGGATTAATTACAGAATTTGGAAATTGAACTTATGACATTATTTACTCTACCATGTTACAATCCATGATTAGATAGTACTAGCTTCACCGAACCAAAAGTTGTATTCTGTAAAGACTTTAGAATGTTTTTGCTTTTTTCCTTTACGTGTCAATGTTTAGAGATACTGTACGCAAGAACGTGTCTGTGATCATTTTATTTAGAGTTTTTTACCTTTTGACCTTACTTTACACATTACCTCCATCCTGTCTAGTGACCCCAGTTATGTTTTAGAAATAGTAAGCTAACATATGACATGTTTTTGATACGCATTGAATAACACATTCATAAATGGTGAAAAAAGACAGTCAGAAAATGTAACATAAGGAATAAGCTTTTGAAGTGTCTGTCCTATATCAAGGGGATAAGAGAGCTCAGGAAATATTTGTGTTTTTTGGACACATATTTAACCCCTTATTTTTGTTGGCACAAAACTACCTCCATACTTCCATTTGTTTGTAGGCCAAACTATTTGGACAGACCGATTTTCGGATGTCTCATGGTCAGACAAACACCATTGTGAACGGGGCGGCAGGTAGCCTAGTGGTTAGAGCGTTAGACTAGTAACCAATAGGTCAAATCCCCAAGCTGACAAGATTTTTAAAAAACACTGTTCCTAGGCCGTCATTGAACGAATAAGAATTTGTTCTTAACTGACATGCCTAGTTAAATAAAGTTTCAATGAAATTGTAGCTCAGCCACCTTCCACTGCAGATGCTGACATAGGAGAAAGTGGTGGATTGAGATGCAACCCATGCAAAAAATATCTATCTTAAATTGAAAGATTTTGATGAGGATATTTTTATTATGTTACTTAGATTGACATCCAGGTTCATCAATAGGACCTCTTAAGGAGTTTTAACTACCATTTAATCCAATAGCAAAAAAATGCAAAAACGGTTATTTCTGAAATTCTGAATAGAAAGAATAGTAGATGGTAAAAATAATTTTCTATACAGTCGTGGCCAAAAGTTTTGAGATTGACACAAATATTAATTTTCACAATGTTTGCTGCTTCGGTGTCTTTAGATATTTTTGTAAGATGTTACTATGGAATAGTGACGTATAATTACAAGCATTGTGTCAAAGGCTTTTATTGACAATTACATGAAGTTGATGCAAAGAGTCAATATTTGCAGTGTTGACCACTCTTTTTCAAGACCTTTGCAATCCGTCCTGGCATGCTGTCAATTAACTTCTGGGCCACATCCTGACTGTTGGCAGCCCATTCTTGCATTATCAATGCTTGGAGTTTGTCAGAATATGTGGGTTTTTGTTTGTCCACCCGCCTCTTGAGGCTTGACCACAAGTTCTCATTGGGATTAAGGTCTGGGGAGATTCCTGGCCATGGACCCAAAATATCAATGTTTTGTTTTGTCACTTAGTTATCACTTTTGCCTTATGGCAAGGTGCTCCATCATGCTGGAAAAGTTATTGTTCGTCACCAAACTGTTCCTAGATGGTTGGGAGAAGTTGCTCTCGGAGGATGTGTTGGTACCATTCTTTATTCATAGCTGTGTTCTTAGGCAAAATTGTGAGTGAGCCCACTCCCTTGGCTGGGAAGCAACCCCACACATGAATGGTCTCAGGATGCTTTACTGTTGGCATGACACAGGACTGCTGGTAGCGCTCACCTTTTCTTCTCCGGACAAGCTTTTTTCCGGATGTCCCAAACAATCAGAAAGGGGATTCATCAGAGAAAATGACTTTACCCCAGTCCTCAGCAGTCCAATCCCTGTACCTTTTGCAGAGTATCAGTCTGTAACTGATGTTTTTCCTGGAGAGAAGTGGCTTCTTTGCTGCCCTTCTTGACACCAGGCCATCCTCCAAAAGTATTCACTTCACTGTGCGTGCAGATGCAAATGCAGTTCATTTGCATGGCAAAGAGGGACTTTGCAATTAATTGCAATTCATCTGATCACTCTTCATAACATTCTGGAGTATATGCAAATTGCCATAATACAAACTGAGGCCGCAGACTTTGTGAGAATTAACATTTGTGTCATTCTCAAATCTTTTGGCCACGACTGTACAGTACTTTACTTTCAAAATACAAAATTCTGCCGCGTATGATTCTCTTGAAAACTTGATTGCTGACATGCAAAACATTTTCTGACAATATCAACATTGGACGAATGAAACAAATACCAAAGGATTTGGGGTTTTGGGCTTTTTGGTGGAGTTGTCTCAAAATGGTCTAGAACATATCAATGGTTAAACAATTGGAGGATTAATGGAGAAGCAATTCAGCAGGTTGGATACAAGGCATGTGTTGTCATGTTTTGTCATTGGTTATCATTTCTTGTCTCTGTGCTTCCCTTCTATTCGTTTCCCTCTGCTGGTCTTATTAGGTTCTTTCCCTCTTTCTATCCCTCTCTCCCCCTCCCTCTCTCCCTCTCTCGCTCTCTCTCTCTATCGTTCCGTTCCTGCTCCCAGCTGTTCCTCATTCTCCTAACTACCTCATTTACTCTTTTCACACCTGTCCCCTATTTTGCCCTCTGATTAGAGTCCCTATTTCTCCCTCTGTTTTCCGCTTCTGTCCTTGTCGGATCCTTGCTTGATGTTCGCTGTTCTGTGTCCTTGTTCCGCCCTGTCGTGTTTTACCTTCTTCTGATGCTGCGTGTGAGCAGGTGTCAATGTCAGCTACGGCCGGTGCCTTCCCGAAGCGACCTGCAGTCTGTGGTCGCGTCTCCAGTCATTCCTCTCTACTCACAAGTGGATTTCAGTTTTCCTGTTTTTGCATTGACCTAGATAATATCCAGGATTATCGCTTTTGTTTAAAACTGGAATAAAGACTCTGTTTCCGTTAAGTCGCTTTTGGGTCCTCATTCACCTGCATAACAGAAGGATCCGACCAAGAATGGACCCAGCGACTACGGATTCTCACAACACTGCCGTCGAGATCCAGGGAGCAATGCTCGGCAGACACGAGCAGGAATTGTCTGCTGCGCGTCATGCCGTTGAGACCCTGGCCGCTCAGGTTTCCGACCTCTCAGGACAGTTTCAGAGTCTTCGTCTCGTGCCACCAGCTACTTCCTGGTCTTCCGAGTCTCCGGAACCTAGGGTTAATAACCCACCATGTTACTCTGGGCAGCCCACTGAGTGCCGCTCCTTTCTCACCCAGTGTGATATTGTGTTCTCTCTCCAACCCAACACATACTCAAGAGAGAGAGCTCGGATCGCTTACGTCATTTCACTCCTTACTGGTCGGGCTCGGGAGTGGGGCACAGCTATCTGGGAGGCAAGGGCTGAGTGTTCTAACAATTATCTGAACTTTAAAGAGGAGATGATACGGGTTTTTGATCGTTCAGTTTTTGGTAAGGAGGCTTCCAGGGCCTTGGCTTCCCTATGTCAAGGTGATCGATCCATAACGGATTACTCTATAGAGTTTCGCACTCTTGCTGCCTCCAGTGACTGGAACGAGCCGGCGTTGCTCGCTCGTTTTCTGGAGGGACTCCACGCTGAGGTTAAAGATGAGATTCTCTCCCGTGAGGTTCCTTCCAGCGTGGACTCTTTGATTGCACTCGCCATCCGCATAGAACGACGGGTAGCTATTCGTCACCGAGCTCATGGAAGAGAGCTCGCGTTAACGGTGTTCCACCTCTCCGCATCTCAACCATCTCCTCCCTCCGGCTCAGAGACTGAGCCCATGCAGCTGGGCGGTATTCGCATCTCGACTAAGGAGAGGGAACGGAGGATCATCAACCGCCTTTGCCTCTATTGCGGTTCTGCTGGACATTTTGTCATTTCATGTCCAGTAAAAGCCAGAGCTCATCAGTAAGCGGAGGGCTACTGGTGAGCGCTACTACTCAGGTCTCTCCATCAAGATCCTGTACTACCTTGTCGGTCCATCTACGCTGGACCGGTTCGGCTGCTTCCTGCAGTGCCTTGATTGACTCTGGGGCTGAGGGTTGTTTTATGGACGAAGCATGGGCTCGGAAACATGACATTCCTCTCAGACAGTTAGGGAAGCCCATGCCCATGTTCGCCTTAGATGGTAGTCTTCTCCCCAGTATCAGATGTGAGACACTACCTTTAACCCTCACAGTATCTGGTAACCACAGTGAGACCATTTCCTTTTTGATTTTTCGTTCACCTTTTACACCTGTTGTTTTGGGTCATCCCTGGCTAGTATGTCATAATCCTTCTATTAATTGGTCTAGTAATTCTATCCTATCCTGGAACGGTTCTTGTCATGTGAAGTGTTTAATGTCTGCTATCCCTCCAGTTTCTTCTGTCCCCTCTTCTCAGGAGGAACCTGGTGATTTGACAGGAGTGCTGGAGGAATATCATGATCTGCGCACGGTCTTCAGTCGGTCCAGAGCCAACTCCCTTCCTCCTCACCGGTCGTATGATTGTTGTATTGATCTCCTTCCGGGGACCACTCCCCCTCGGGGTAGACTATACTCTCTGTCGGCTCCCGAACGTAAGGCTCTCAAGGATTATTTGTCTGTTTCTCTCGACGCCGGTACCGTGGTGCCTTCTTCCTCTCCCACCGGAGCGGGGTTTTTTTTGTTAAGAAGAAGGACGGTACTCTGCGCCCCTGCGTGGATTATCGAGGGCTGAATGACATAACGGTTAAGAATCGTTATCCGCTTCCCCTTATGTCGTCAGCCTTCGAAATTCTGCAGGGAGCCAGGTTCTTTACTAAGTTGGACCTTCGTAACGCTTACCATCTCGTGCGCATCAGAGAGGGGGACGAGTGGAAAACGGCGTTTAACACTCCGTTAGGGCATTTTGAATACCGGGTTCTGCCGTTCGGTCTCGCTAATGCTCCAGCTGTCTTTCAGGCATTAGTTAATGATGTACTGAGAGACATGCTGAACATCTTTGTTTTCGTCTACCTTGACGATATCCTGATTTTTTCACCGTCACTCGAGATTCATGTTCAGCACGTTCGACGTGTACTCCAGCGCCTTTTAGAGAATTGTCTCTACGTGAAGGCTGAGAAGTGCGCCTTTCATGTCTCCTCTGTCACATTTCTCGGTTCTGTTATTTCCGCTGAAGGCATTCAGATGGATCCCGCTAAGGTCCAGGCTGTCAGTGATTGGCCCGTTCCAAAGTCACGTGTCGAGTTGCAGCGCTTTCTAGGTTTCGCTCATTTCTATCGGCGTTTCATTCGTAATTTCGGTCAAGTTGCTGCCCCTCTCACAGCTCTTACTTCTGTCAAGACGTGCTTTAAGTGGTCCTGTTCCGCCCAGGGAGCTTTTGATCTCCTCAAGAAGCATTTTACATCCGCTCCTATCCTTGTTACTCCTGACGTCACTAAACAATTCATTGTCGAGGTTGACGCTTCAGAGGTGGGCGTGGGAGCCATTCTATCCCAGCGCTTCCATTCTGACGATAAGGTCCATCCTTGCGCTTATTTTTCTCATCGCCTGTCGCCATCGGAACGCAACTATGATGTGGGTAACCGCGAACTGCTCGCCATCCGCTTAGCCCTAGGCGAATGGCGACAGTGGTTGGAGGGGGCGACCGTTCCTTTTGTCGTTTGGACTGACCATAAGAACCTTGAGTACATCCGTTCTGCCAAGCGACTTAATGCACGTCAAGCTCGTTGGGCGTTGTTTTTCGCTCGTTTCGAGTTCGTGATTTCCTATCGCCCGGGTAATAAGAACACCAAGCCTGATGCCTTATCCCGTCTCTTTAGTTCTTCTGTGGCTTCTACCGACCCCGAGGGGATTCTCCCTGAAGGGCGTGTTGTCGGGTTGACTGTCTGGGGAATTGAGAGACAGGTAAAGCAAGCACTCACTCACACTGCGTCTCCGCGCGCTTGTCCTAGTAACCTTCTTTTCGTTCCTGTCTCTACTCGTCTGGCTGTTCTTCAGTGGGCTCACTCTGCCAAGTTAGCTGGCCACCCCGGCGTTCGGGGTACGCTTGCTTCTATTCGCCAGCGGTTTTGGTGGCCTACTCAGGAGCGTGACACGCGCCGTTTCGTGGCTGCTTGTTCGGACTGCGCGCAGACTAAGTCAGGTAACTCTCCTCCTGCCGGTCGTCTCAGACCGCTTCCCATTCCTTCTCGACCATGGTCTCACATCGCCTTAGACTTTATTACCGGTCTGCCTTCGTCTGCGGGGAAGACTGTGATTCTTACGGTTGTCGATAGGTTCTCTAAGGCGGCACATTTCATTCCCCTCGCTAAGCTTCCTTCCGCTAAGGAGATGGCACAAATCATCATTGAGAATGTGTTCAGAATTCATGGCCTCCCGTTAGACGCCGTTTCAGACAGAGGCCCGCAATTCACGTCACAGTTTTGGAGGGAGTTCTGTCGTTTGATTGGTGCTTCCGTCGGTCTCTCTTCCGGTTTTCATCCCCAGTCTAACGGTCAAGCAGAAAGGGCCAATCAGACGATTGGTCGCATATTACGCAGCCTTTCTTTTCGAAACCCTGCGTCTTGGGCAGAACAGCTCCCCTGGGCAGAATACGCTCACAACTCGCTTCCTTCGTCTGCTACCGGGCTATCTCCGTTTCAGAGTAGTCTTGGGTACCAGCCTCCTCTGTTCTCGTCCCAGCTCGCCGAGTCCAGCGTTCCCTCCGCTCAGGCTTTTGTCCAACGTTGTGAGCGCACCTGGAGGAGGGTCAGGTCTGCACTTTGCCGTTACAGGGCGCAGACTGTGAGAGCCGCCAATAAACGTAGGATTAAGAGTCCTAGGTATTGTCGCGGTCAGAGAGTGTGGCTTTCCACTCGTAACCTTCCCCTTACGACAGCTTCTCGCAAGTTGACTCCGCGGTTCATTGGTCCGTTCCGTGTCTCTCAGGTCGTCAATCCTGTCGCTGTGCTACTGCTTCTTCCGCGACATCTTCGTCGCGTCCACCCTGTCTTCCATGTCTCCTGTGTCAAGCCTTTTCTTCGCGCCCCGTTCGTCTTCCCTCCCCCCCCGTCCTTGTCGAGGGCGCACCTATTTACAAGGTACGGAAGATCATGGACATGCGTTCTCGGGGACGTGGTCACCAGTACTTAGTGGATTGGGAGGGTTACGGTCCTGAGGAGAGGAGTTGGGTTCCATCTCGGGACGTGCTGGACCGTTCGTTGATTGATGATTTCCTCCGTTGCCGCCAGGGTTCCTCCTCGAGTGCGCCAGGAGGCGCTCGGTGAGTGGGGGGGTACTGTCATGTTTTGTCATTGGTTATCATGTCTTGTCTCTGTGCTTCCCTTTTATTCGTTTCCCTCTGCTGGTCTTATTAGGTTCTTTCGCTCTTTCTATCCCTCTCTCCCCCTCCCTCTCTCCCTCTCTCACTCTCTCTCTCTATCGTTCCGTTCCTGCTCCCAGCTGTTCCTCATTCTCCTAACTACCTCATTTACTCTTTTCACACCTGTCCCCTATTTTGCCCTCTGATTAGAGTCCCTATTTCTCCCTCTGTTTTCCGCTTCTGTCCTTGTTGGATCCTTGCTTGATGTTCGCTGTTCTGTGTCCTTGTTCCGCCCTGTCGTGTTTTACCTTCTTCTGATGCTGCGTGTGAGCAGGTGTCAATGTCAGCTACGGCCGGTGCCTTCCCGAAGCGACCTGCAGTCTGTGGTCGCGTCTCCAGTCATTCCTCTCTACTCACGAGTGGATTTCAGTTTTCCTGTTTTTGCATTGACCTAGATAATATCCAGGATTATCGCTTTTGTTTAAAACTGGAATAAAGACTCTGTTTCCGTTAAGTCGCTTTTGGGTCCTCATTCACCTGCATAACATATGTGGCAGGGGCTTCTAAAGATCACGGATTACAAAACAAAAGCCAGTCATGTCGAAGACACCAACACCGCCCTACTAAATTACTCTGAGCTGCTGAGGAGAGCCCCTGAGGACCAAGAGGACTACGTGTAAGTCATTCAAATGGCCCAGATGGCATCCCTAGTTGCAGACCAACTAGCTGTTGTGTTTTCAGACATTTTCTCTCTCTAGTTCTCCATTATAGCCACCTGCTTCAAAGTGTCCATTACCATCCCGTGCCCAAGAAAGGGAAGGTAACTGAACTAAATGACTACCGACCTATAGCACTCACTTCTGTTATCAGGCTAGTCAAAAACTACATTGAAGAGGGTTGATTGTGTCATGGAGGGAAAAGGTCCATGACACAATCAACCCTCTACCATTGCACTGACAATTGACCTCATCCAGATGGACAAGTGGAATGCATATGTGAGGATGCTGTTCATCAACTACAGCTTGGCCTTCAATACCTTAGTGTCCTCTAAGCACCACAGCCCTGGGACTGAACTCCTCCCTATGCAACTGGGTCCTGGACTTCCTGACAGGCCGCCCCAATGTTGTGAAGGTAGGCAACATTACCTTCTCCACACTGATCCCCAACAAGGATGCGTCCTTAGTCCTCTCCCATACGTCCCTCCTGGGGCGGCAGGGTAGCCTAGTGGTTAAAGCGTTGGACTAGTAACCGGAAGGTTGCAAGTTCAAACCCCCGAGCTGACAAGGTACAAATCTGTCATTCTGCCCCTGACCAGGCAGTTGACCCACTGTTCCTAGGCTGTCTTTGAAAATAAGAATTTGTTCTTAATTGACTTGCCTAGTTAAATAAAGGTAAAATAAAAATAAATACTCACAACTGCGTGGCCTCCACAGTTCCAACTCCATCATCAAGTTTGCTGATGACACAACAGTAGTAGGCCTGATTACCAACCATGCCAGGAGGACTTCAGGAGGAACCAGGCGGGGCATGCCCCCAACTTTGTCAAGTTCCTCAGTGTACACATCTCATAGGAGTTGAAATGGTCAAGCCACAAAGACGTTGTGGTGAAGAAGGCACGACAGCGACTCTTTAACCTCAGGAGGCTGAGGAAATTTGGACTATCCTAGAGGGAACTCACAGTGTTCTACAGGAGAATCATCGAGAGTGAGGAGGCACTGGTGAAGACACATTTTCTCTGTGCTCCAATCCAGGGTGAAAAATGTACTATTCATACCTGACCAACACTTCCCCCACAGTGTTCATTTTGTAACATTTAATTTGGAATCGAACCCAATGTACTAATCTGGCTTTTTTTTCCTGAAATTGTTGGCCTTTTAATCATAAAATGTCTAGACAACAACGGCTACGGGCCACAAAGGAGTTGGCCTCTGCTGAAGCCTCGGGCTCACCTGACAAGGACTCTGATCCCCCCCCCCCCCGACCTAGCCGTGGTAATGGCGGCTATCATTAAATCTGAACAGACTGTTCTGGCTAAGGTGGAGTCACTATCCACTGACCTATCCGCACAAATAGCTATTATTGCCACCAAGGTCAACATAAAGTCCAACTCCGTTAACGAAGACTTGGCGAGACATGACATCCGTCTGAATAGCCTGGAAGATGCTGCAAAGTGGTGACACTGGAAGAGCAAGTCTCCCGGATATCATCAGATGTCATCAAACTCACTTCCAAGGTTGAGGACCTCAAGAACAGACAGAAGTTGCATTTTTGGTGTGAGAGAAGGGCTCGAGACAGTAGGTGGAATGCGGCCTACCCTGTCCATAGCTAAACTGCTACAGAAAATTCTAGGCCTCGATTACGCCCCCACCCTTGACCGTGCGCACAGAAGCATACAGTCTGCACCAAATAATGGGGAGCCGCCCAGACCCATAGTAGTTAAATGCCACTACCTTCAGGAGAAGGAGGATGTCTTCTTCCGTGAGGCAGCGCAAGCGGCTCCCATCACCCACGATGGCCAGAATATTAGCATTTACCCTGACTACACGGCAACAGTCATGAAGAAGAGTACCGAAGATCACTACTTCCTCCTGCGAGCAGAAGACATTCTTAGACCTAACCAAGGCCAAACAATACATTGTCGTGCACCTACATCCACAGGAGGACAGGCAAAATTATACTAACTAGCTCATACTCTGACCCTGCACTAGCCGTGCTAACGCGACCAAGGACCAACTAGTGAATTCATATCTTGATTAGAAACGTGCCTCCACCCTGCTGCCAAAAATGACAATTATTCATCCAGTAACTTAATTAACGGTATGAACAATGATGGTATGTATAGTGTGACATGTTCTAACAAGGACAATATAGGTAGAGTAATATTTTATTCACAGTATATAGGTGGTGCGGTAATAATTAGCCTAGTCGCTACCTAAGGCTAGCCCCTGAGCTCTCGTTCCATGCCTTAATTAATAGGATACCCTACTAAGATACTGTGAGCATGTTTAATACATACAAGTTTATACTCCCAAAGGACCATGTGTATTATTCTTTACTATTTGACTGGTTGGTCCGCCCTGAGCCGAGCGGACACTGCAGGACGGTTATTAATTACCAAGCATTTGCCAGTCATTTTTCAGTGTTCTGACTTGTTGGCGTGTTCAACAGGGGGTTACATTTATACAAATGTTGAATTTTACTGGGTATGTTTTCCTATTTACTTATTTAATTATCTTTTTTAAAAGTATGAGTGTGAGTTTTTGTCACAACCCAGTTTGTGGGACGTAGCGGCCAGCTCTAGGAAAAGTCTTGGTGGTTCCAAACTTCTTGCATTTAAGAATTATGGAGGGCACTGTGTTCTTGGGGACTTTCAATGCTGCAGAAATGTTTTGGTACCCTTCCCCAGATCTGGTCCTCGACACAATCTTGTTTAAGAGGTCTACGGACAATTCCTTTGACCTCATGGCTTGGTTTTTACTCTGACATGCACTGTTAACTGTGGGACCTTTTATAGACAGTTGTGTACCGTTCCAAATCATGTCCAATCATTTGAATTTACCACAGGTGGACTCCAATCAAGTTGTAGAAACATCTCAAAGATGATCAATGGAAACAGGATGCATCTCAGCCCAATTTCGATTCTCATAGCAAAGTGTCTGAATACTTATGTAAATAAGGTATTTCTGTTTTTAATTTTTCATAAATGTAATGAAATGTCTAAAAACCTGTTTTCACTTTGTCGTTATGGGGTATTATGTGTAGTTTGCTGAGGAAAAAGTAAAGGGGTCTGAATACTCTCAGAAGGCACTGTATATATTATTTCTTCATTCACACCTGCACTGTTGGAGCTCAGATCTAAAGTATTTCACTGTACACTACATCTACATCTGCGACCCTGTGTAAATGACTAAATAAAAACTGTAATCAATCAAATCTAACAATAAGCACAACATAGAGAATGTTGAAGAAAGTATATTGAACATTTGACATGTAGGTAACACTTTGCTTGGACAGTACATCTGTAGATGCTCTGTAGATACAGTGTCTACTAAGCCCAACCCTAGTGCTAACCCTAACCTTCACCTTAACCCTTATCCTTACTTTAACCTAACCCTAATCGTAACCGTAGCAAGCAGTTGCATATCAACAGATAGTTTGATAATAGTATGACCATATGTAGAGCATCTACAGATGGAAAATCCGGACTATCCAAATAAAGTGTGAGCTTTTAATCACTCTTTTGTTGCTGAGACTGCAAACCCATAGTGTATTCAAGGATTAAAAAGGCTTCTAAAGTTTGTCATTTCCATTTAAAATGCCAGACTTGATTTGCCCTAACAAATAATTTTATATTAGTTATATACCACATAATTGTTCACATTTCCTATTGCTGCAAATGAAGATCCTACATCTCTGTACATGTTAAAGTATACAGTAGTCCTCATTTCAGGTTAGACCCTGCTAAAGTATTTTACTAATGATTAGTCAATGGTTTATAAGGGCCTACAATAAACATCTTATGAATGAGTAATGATTCATACATGATCAGCAAACTGTTTGCAAATGCCTTATACAAGTTTATTACTGAACGTTATTATAAAGTGTTACCAAAAAGTTTGCTTTATGGATAGCTGTGTAAAACCAACTTGTTGTTTTTTGGAATATGTTTAGTGGTTGGTTTCCAAGGGAGGACATTGGCAAAGGCCACCACCACTTCACCAAGATCTATCAATAGAAGATTCTTTACGTCAGAAGGGGAGAGGTGGGCAGAACAAAGGTCTTATTTGTGGATCATTTATCAACATGCTTTTCCTTTATTAAATGGCCATCATTATTCATTGAATTGGAAACCCGCCCTTAGTGCTTGAACATACTGTAGGTATCAGATCCTAACACACACACACACGCACGCACGCACGCACGCACGCACGCACGCACGCACGCACACACACACACACACACACACACACACACACACACACACACACACACACACACACACACACACAGGACCGAAGGACTGAATGTTCTATATCGTACACCTGGATAGGTAATTATGAGTGCCCTTATGAACTACTGGTAGCGTACGGAGGATGCCGGTATCGCTATAATCTTGATATCAATCAAATAAAACTGTCTATTTGACATATTGTTATGTAAAGAATGATAAGTCAGTATCAGTATCAAAACGTTTTTTTCTCCCAATTACAGTCGGTCTTCCACAAAAAGCAAAAAGGACCTGTAATTAAATTTAAATCAAATCAAATCATATTCGTTCCATACACATGGTTAGCAGATGTTATTGTGAGTGTAACGAAATGCTTATGCTTCTAGATCCGACTGTGCAGCAGTATCTAACAGGTAATATCTAACAATTCCACAACAACACCTAATATCTAACAAATTCCACAACAAAACCTAATACACACAATCTAGTAAAGGAATGGGATAGGAATATATAAATATAAAATATATGGATGAGCAGTAACAGAGCGGCTAA
The DNA here is from genome assembly GCF_021184085.1 of Oncorhynchus gorbuscha. Classification (NCBI taxonomy): domain Eukaryota; kingdom Metazoa; phylum Chordata; class Actinopteri; order Salmoniformes; family Salmonidae; genus Oncorhynchus; species Oncorhynchus gorbuscha. The sequence continues at coordinate 34,010,079 of NC_060181.1, forward strand.
GATGCAATAGATAGTATAGATTAGATAGTGTAGTGTACAGTATACAGTATAAACATATGAGATAAATAATGCGAGATATGTAAACATTATTAAAGTGACTAGTGTTCCATTTATTAAAGTGCCCAATGATATCAAGTCTGTAAGCAGGCAGCTGTGCTAGTGATGGCTGTTTAACAATCTGATGGCTTTGAGATAGAAGCTGTTTTTCAATCTCTCTGTCTCAGCTTTGATGCACCTGTACTGACCTCACCTTCTGGATGGAAGCGGGGTGGACGGGCAGTGGCTCAAGTGGTTATTGTCCTTGATTATATTTTTTGCCTTCCTGTGACATTGGGTGTTGTAGGTGTCCTGAAGGGCAAGTAGTTTGCCCCTGGTGAAGGGTTGTGCAGACCGCACCACTCTCTGAAGACTCCTGTGGTTGTGGGCGTTGCAGTTGCCGTACCAGGCTGTGATACAGCCCGACAGGATGCTCTCGATTGTGCACCTGTAAAAGTTAGTGAGGGTTTTCGGTGACAAGCAAAAAATTTTGGCCTCCTGAGGTTGAAAAGGCGCTATTGCGCCTTCTGTCTGTGTGCGTGGACCATTTCATTTTGTCGGTGATGTGGTCACCGAGGAACTTAAAACTTTACACCTTCTCCACTGCTGTCCCGTCAATGTGGATATGGGGGTGCTCCCTTTAATGTGTCCTGAAGTCTGTTGTTCAATTTCTTCAACAAATGACCAGGTCAAAATAATTACACACATTAGTAATGGAAAGGAAACACAGACTCTTTATTTAAGTATTTAAATACTCCTTTTAGTAATACAATTGTAGGCAGAAGTTGATACAGAGTATCAGTATATGTGTAACAGTATATGATAGTTCTCCCTAAGTTCTGCAAAATGTCTAAGACATCCTGTAACTCATATAGCCTCCCTAATCCACCTTAGGTAACTTTCCCTAGCAACAACATATTAATAATTATTGTATGCATCGCAGAAGTTAGAGTAGCAATGGTCGAGCGTGTTACTCGCTTATATACTGCAACCGATATGCTGATAGAATTTAGGTTCCCTTGTTCTCAAATTAGGTTTGTTAAAATCCCCAGCTACAATAAATGTAGCCTCAGGATATATGGTTTCCAGTTTGCATAAAGTCCAGTGAAGTTCCTTGATGGCCGTCTTGATATCCGCTATACATGGATATACATGGCTGTGACAATAACGGAGGAGAGTTCTCTTGGGAGATAATACGGTCGGCATTTGATTGTGAGGAATTCTAGGTCAGGTGAACAAAAGGACTTGAGTTCCTGTATGTTGTTACAATTACACCATGAGTCGTTAAACATGAAAGAATACATCCCCGCCTTTCTTCTTACTACCGGAGAGATATTTATTCCTGTTGGCGCGATGCACTGAAAATCCCATTAGCTGTACTGACTCTGACAGCATGTCCCAAGCTAGCCATGTTTCTGTGAAACAGAGTATGTTACAATCCCAGATATCTCTTTGGAAAGCAACACTTGCCCTAAGTTCGTCGACTTTGTTAACTAGGGACTGGTCATTAACGAGTAATATACTCGGAAGCGGTGGGGGGGTGCGCACATCCGAAGCCTCACTAGAAGACCGCTCCGGCTCCTTCTCCTCTGGTGGCATTGTTTTGGGTTGGCCTCTGGAATCAGTTTGAATGCCCTGGGAGGTGCAGACAAAGGATCCGCTTTGGGAAAGTCGTATTCCTGGTTGTAGTGCTGGGTGTGCTGGTAAGTTGACATCGCTCTGATATCCAATAGTTCTTACCAGCTGTATGTAATAACACTTAAGGTTTTCTGGGCTGACAATGTAAAAAATAATACATAAAAAAACAAAATACTGCACAGTTTCCTAAGGGCTAGAAGCGAAGCTGCCATCTCCATCGGTGCCATCTTGAAGTTAATTAACAAAATTAATGGAAAGTCTCAAAAACCTATTAAAATCTGTAAGTAATGTCAAATTAAATGAATTTCCCTGTATCCTTAAGCATTGAATGTGGTTTTTCAAAGACCATGTAGTGCAATGCCGTATGGATTAGTAAACACTGACAATCAACGAAATCAGAATGACAGTCTCACTGGATTTACAATATAAATGTAAGGATTGTTGGGGAGGACCCTATTAACATACAGTGCCTTTGGAAAGTATTCACACCCATTGACTATTTCCACGTTGTTATGTTGCAGCCGGAATTTTAAATGGGTTAAAAATTTAGATTTTTTGGTCATTGCCCTACACACGATATCCCATAATGTCAAAGTGGAATTGTGTTTTTCAACATTTGTACAAATGAATTAAAAATGAAAAGCTGAAATGGCTTCAGTCAATAACTATTCAACACTTTTGTCGCTCGGACTCACTCTGTGTGTAACAATAGTGTTTGACCAGATTTTTGAATGACTAACTCATCTCTGTACCCCACACATGCAATTATCTGTAAAGTCCCTCAGTCAAGCAGTGCATTTCAAACACAGATTCTAAATAAATACAATTATTTTAAACATGCAGACATTAAATATCCCTTTGAGTATGTTGAAGTTATTAATTACACTTTGGATTGTGTATCAATACACTCAGTCACTACATAGATACAGGTGTCCTTAACTCAGTTGCCGGAGAGGAGGTAAACTACACAGGAATTTCACTTTGAGGCCAATGGTGACTATAAAACAGTTAGAGTTTAACGGCTGTGACAGGAGAAAACTGAGGGATGGATCAACAACATTGTAGTTACTCCACAAAACTAACCTAATTGACAGAGTGAAAAGAAGGAAGCCTGTACAGAATCAAATTATTATGTGTGGGGTAAAATCAATACAACACATTGCAGAGGACCACTCCATATTTTCAAGCATAGTGGTGGCTGCATCATGTTGTGGGTATGTTTGTAATCATTAAAGACTGGGGAGTTTTTCAGGATAAAAAATAAACGTAATGGAGCTAAGCACAGGCGAAATTCTACAGGAAAACCTGGTTCAGTCTGCTTTTCACCAGACAATGGGAAATTAATTCACCTTTCAGTGGGACAATAACCTGAAACACAAGGCCAAATCTACACTGGAGTTGCTTACCAAGAAGACAAGTGAATGTTCCTGAGTGGCCAAGTTAGTTTTGACTTAAATCTACTTAAGAATCTATGGCAAGAACTAAAACTGCTTGTCTAGCAAAGATCAATAACCAATCTGACAGAGCTTGGATGTTTTTGAAAAGAATAAAATGCAAATGTTGCACAATCCAGGTGTGTTAAACTGTAATCGCTGCCAAAGGTGGTTCTATAAAGTATTGACTTAGGGGTGTGAAATACTTATGTAAATGATATATTTCTGTATTTTATTTTCAATACATAAAAGAAATGGGGTAATATGAGTGCTCTTTTTTTGTAATTCAGGCTATAACACAACAAAATTTGGATTAAGTCAAGGGGTAGGAGAAGTTTCTGAAAGCACTGTAGTAAACAGTACCAGTGTCTATTGCATATGATCCAATGAAACTGGCTTGCTGGATAATTAACCATTTTAAAGTTTCTTACATGGTTTCTTGGTGGGAAGGGAAGGTGTGGGCGGACAGATGGGGACTGGGGGGGAATGGGTTTGGGTTATTTTTGTATGTATTTCTTTGATTGTTTTTGTACTTGTAACCCCCCACAACCCCTGAAAAAAATGATATAACTAAATAAAAAGTTGGCTCTGAAAGACTTACTTTATTGCATGTTAACAGAAATACCCATATCAATAGCACAGTCAAACACATTGTAAATAAACAGCAAACCAGACCTTTAGAATATCAACACATTCACCAATGCTGCCCTCTTGTGAGGACAAGGCATCAGTGGACCATGCACAAATATTACACTAACAGCAGTGACTTTTCTTCACAATGAAAAGAGGTGGAGGGTGGTCGACAAGTGCTGTATTGTTGCAAAAGGAAGAACTGCAAAAGTTAGTTCAGTGGTCAACAAGGGCTGGAATGACACAAAAACGAGTACTACAATGTCAGTTAGCTTTTGGTTAAAATGTCAAATGGACCTACATTTTAATATTTTTTCGGGCAGTCCAGAATATTATTACTGTTTGAGTATTTTAATATGTCTAGAATATTAGAGCATACGCAAGAGACTCTTTTGCTTTGTTAGAGCAAATTGTTCAATAAAAAAAACAAGTAATAAAGAAACAAATAAAGAAAGTAGATATTCAAACAAATGCCATACAAGTGAGGTTTCTAACGATGGAATCATAACACACACGGAAAAGGTTAGGCTATGGTAGGGATCAATTACGTATTCTGTGTGTTGATGAGGCATGTAACAGTATGTGCTTGCTTTTTTCTAATGTGTTCATCAGTGTTCATCTACAACTATTCTATATTCTAACATGATACAATCCTCTCAATGAGCATGACAATACATTGCCAGCATTGGTTGGTTAGCTTGGTAAGTGATTAGAGCTGTGATATCATTCACTTTAAAATACATGAATGTGCAAAACTAGACTAAAAACAATGAACAGAATTATATTATGTAAAGCAAGAAGCATCATGAATACATCACTATACAGTATTATGACACGGTAGTGATAAAAGCGTGTATTATTTGGTCTCAAAAAGTGTGATGCCACCAAAAAACAACAAAAGAAGCAATGAAATTATACCTACATACAATTTTACATTAGCTTCAGTTAGTCCCTAGAATCCTCCAATCCATGCAGTGACAGTGTTAGAAACTAAGACCTTGATTAGTTGATTATTTGAAACTGCTGTGCTAGTGTTGGGCTGGAACAAAAGCCTGCATACCCTCCTCAGGATCAGAGATGTAGAACCCCTGTCCTATATGTTCATCCTTCACTTTCTGCATCCATGATAATACTTATAATCAGTCTCGTAGCTTTGCAAACATCCTCAAAATGAATAACATTGGTAACAATTGACATTTTCTTCCCATTTTATATAGCTTAATAATTACTGAGGCAATACTGGTTTGAGTGCCTTCATTTACGGCAAAACAGTTATATGTCATTCATGAGAATTTGCCCTGCCAGTCACCACACCATCTCCTTAGAAAGCTGAATTCCCAATTAACCCCTAGCCCCTTTACCCCTTGGCATTCCTGCAGATCTGAAAGGATATGAAAGGTTTGAACAGTATGTAGGCCAAATGCTTCACCTTGTCTTTAGGTAGGCTGGGTGGAATTTCCACCACCTATTTAATCGTTTCAGATCTACAGAACTGTCTAGGGCTCGATTTGGAATTCAGATTAAGACCAACACTGTTGCGCATATAATCCGGCCCAAGTGGCTGGAGTGGAGGATGAAGGAGGTTTGGTTTAGGGCTCAGCCGCCTCGATGGGCTCCACCTGTGGGTCAGTGGGGGGAGTGGAGACCTCCTCTACCTGGTCGGAATCGGGTTCAGTGACAACAACGGCCACCTGCTTAAGGAGAGGCAGAGAGAGAAAGACTGAGAAAGAGACAGTTATTATATTGACATGTAATGTTTGACATTAGAAGAATCTATTACTCGAACACATCAAGGTAATCAAACCTCAAGAGATGCATAGTAAATGGTAGCCAACAGTGCTAAATGGATAAGCCATTTTAGGCTGGCACTATATGGTAGGCTAACCCCTCCGGGCTAGCTAGGCCCTACCTGAGATGCTGCAGCCTGCACAGCAGGGGGACCTGCCGGGGGGCGAGTCTGTGGGTAGGCGGGGCGCTGAGTTCCACTGGATGACTAGAGAGAGAGCAAGAAAGAGGAAGTTAAAGGGAGAACAAGACATAAACTTGTGATGTTCAGTATCTATATGTAATAGAGGGTTCACCCTGCCATATGTTTTAATACATGAAGGGTATCATTTTTGTTTTCTTAAAAAAGGCACAATTTGCACTGAAAGAACTCACAAACTTTGAAGTAAAATGTCTTAAAACTTCCCATACAACAAAGTCCTTAAGAAGGTGGCAATTATTTATGCACATGTGGGGGAATTCAGATCCGACTTCTCTCCACATGTATATCTGACCAGTGCCCGCAACGTACGCGTTTTGTGCCCGCAAGGGATGCGTACCCTTATTGTTGTAGTTTTCTCCTCTTCCAATATTTAATGGATTGAACAACTGAATGGCAACTTTCAGGAAAATCAAACCACTGTATTTTGTATTCCCCAATATATTTTGTCAGTAAAGGCTCTCCAAACCTGTTTTTTTTTAAAGTAGGTAGATCTCTAAATATGTTCCTAACCCTTAATAATGTACAGATCGGATACTTTTTCAATTTACCAATTGGTGCTAAAACTGAGATATGCATAGGCCTATAATTGTATGGCTTTCTTTCATTGATCCCTAATATTCTGAACCCATTCTCTCAATATATCATAGTGACTGTCAAGAACATTTGAATTAAAGGTGCACCGTATTTAAAGGGATGGCTTTAGATAACTGAAAACCACATTGAATGAAAAGCCCATGAGGAAATCAGTTGGCCAGCAAGTGGGAGGGTTTTCAGCAGTTTAATTAAATATATTCAGAGCGCATAAAAGAGCCACTCTCAAAGAGCTTGTTGCGCACCTGCGGAAAGTAAGTCTGAATACCAAATACTGAGAAGCGCAGGAAAGGCAAACATTTCCTAAGTCTGAATTGAGCCCATATAAAATAAATAGATTGAAATACATTTTCACATGCAGCAAACACCATCTCCAGTGTTCTAAATTGTTACGGGTTTTAAATCGCAATGCCTGGGCAGCACTGCACATGTAAAATGGTGCTTGGAGCATTTTAGAATACCCTTTCCCATGTGTTCTGTTATATGTGGGTTCACCTGCATTCCACCACTTGAGGCCAGCACACTGAGGCCAAACAGCATGGCTGTGATGCAGATGAGCAGCTCCAGAATAAGGAAGATAACCAGAGTACCTATGATGCCGTCAATCAGGAGCTATAAGAAACCAACCATGCGGGAGAGAGACAGGTGAAGAAAGGCATGCGGGATGGACAGTGGTATTGTGGTCCAGAGAAAAATGCTTGATATTACAGTAGCATCAATAAATTCCATACAGCATCAAATGAATGCAATTGCGGGATAGAAAAACAGTCAAAAAAGCTAACTATAATGTCAGATCTTATTAATTAATTAATTAAACAAGATTATACAAACAGATGTCAAACTAGGCCTTTTGAATAGCCATATAATCAACCACATGAAAGTGAATAAAATAACTAATACCTATCTAAACCTACGATTGGGTAAGATGTTATTTAAAACTTTTGCTGCAATACCTTTTCGGGTAATGCTTTGTTATAGCAACTATACGAACAAGGCAGAAATACTGCAACCTACCAAGTGTTAGCATTGACCAGAACATATCTACAATAGTGGTCAACTACTTACTTTACATTTCATTTCGATCAGCCCAGTGCATTTCCTGAAACAATGTTGCTGCAGTAAACAGTAAACACAAAGAAAGACATGTTCCATTTTGAAGAACAATTACACTTTTTTCCCTTGAAACTACATTAACCTAGATAAGATACTCATATGGTGTGTTTCTATTCTATAAACAGTAACTCTTCATATGTTCTTACATATTTTTTACTTTAAAATATGGCAAAAATACAATAGATGATTGGCTGTATCATCAATTAAAACCTTAATAGTGTCATCAAAAATAGAAATGTCATTTACATTCAATTCCAGATCCCACACAGGTTTCGTACTGTTCTATATGAGGACTAAGTTTGAGCAGTCATGTTAGCATAGTAGAATATGTGTGTATGCTACCTCCTATGCACACACAGAATAAAGTGGGTCAAAGACTTTGATGCATGACCCCATTTTGACATAGCTCCCACCATAAATAGTTTAGGCCAAATTGTTCCATTGCAGCCTTTTTTACAGTTTAGAACAATGTTGTTAAAATTGGTCAAAGCCTTGCCACAATAATCAAAATCCAAAACTCCTTTGCTGAATTTTTTTTAAAGGTCGTTTTTAATAATTCTGGGTAATACCAAACCCTAAAACACTTATTACATGTTTCATCAATGATTGCTTTAATTTGCTGTTTTGTTTAAACAATAATGACATTTAAACAAGTATTTTTGTTGTGGTACTGATATCTACTACTAATATGTGATGTGGCAGAAAAAGAAAAGCCTGCACACTTAATTGACACATTTAAAGTTGTTGTGGGATGTTTTTTTTGTATATTCATATGTTTTGATAAAGTGGTCATAAATCATGTGTAATGGGAGCAATGTTGAAATATAGGCCATTAAACAAATCCACTTGGCGGCCAAAATAAAGGTATGCATGTCTGCCAGTATTCCTTGGTGTAGATGAAGTACTCATGAAAACCATGAAAACCATGTAACTGATCCTCTCCGTCATTACTGTATGGTGTGAAGCTGGGTGCTGTGCTGAACCAATTAATCAACTACTGTTTTTAATGCTTATTTTACAGAACACTTTGCTTTAATCAGATGTACTGTATATAGGCCACACGTTGCTTTTAACTAGCAGCACATGGCAAAGGAAAATATACACTGACTATACCAAACATTAGAAACAGCTTCCTAATATTGACTTGCACCCCCCCCCCCTCCCCCCCACACCCTTTGCCCTCAGAACAACAAAGATTTAAGTGCCTTTGAACGGGGTATGGTAGTGGTAGTAGGTGCCAGGTGCACTGGGTTGTGTCAAGAACTGCAAAGCTGCTAGGTATTTAATGCTCAACAGTTTCCCATTTGTATCAAGAAGGGTCAAACACCGAAAAGGACAGCCAGCCAACTTGACACAACTGTGGGAAGAATTGGAGTCAACATGGGCCAGCATCCATGTGGAACGCTTTTGACACCTTGTAGATTTAAAAAGGTGACATCAATGAGGGATTATAGCTTTCACCTGGATTCACCTCGTCAGTCTGTCACGGAAAAACCTTAGTTCTTAATGTTTCGAACAGTGTATAATATCTTGAGCAGATAAGTGTGCGCAACACAGATTTGCGCATTAATCTTTGCTCATTTAAGTTAAGCGTGCTGATCTCATGTCAGAATACTGCCTTGAGTGAAGACATTACACTAATACTTCCATGAAAGACACAATAGATTTTATTGTATAGGCTATTGTTGGATGCAACAACCCTTTTGCTCTCTATAAAAATTGAAATGTTTTTTTCTGAAATCCCGGTTGGAGGATCCCAGAATCAGGAGGGAACAGGCAGGATATCCGGAATCCTCCAACCAGGTGTCTGAAAAACCAGGGAATTTATTAAAGTTCCAGGAATTCTGCAACCCTAGTCCGGAGCAAACATTGTTTCAGAAAATGCATATCAGCAACTGATACAAATGTATTCAAACAACAACGGTAACGATCTTTCAAAACATTTGTCAGAATAAATTAATTGTGAACACATTTTTCACAAAGAACTAGCTTAAAATTATATGAAATTCAGCAAATGAGTTGGGGAATTTTACATTGTGACTCTCATTGTATGTCTTTTGACCTCATGAACTCTCAAGGGGAAGAATGTGTGACATGGTCAGCTACTCAATCAAGATGACCGAGAAGGTTGACTAAACCATGACGACTACATCAAAATTCAGCCTGCACTTCATTGTTTCTTCCTAAAATTATGTCATTCTTTTAGACGCTTTAAAAAAATAATGTTATTCAATTAGTAAATGTATGTAAAAAAAAAAAAATCAAAAGTTTGGGGTCCATTAAAAATGTTCTTGTTATTGAAAGAAAAGCTCATTTTTTGTCCATTAAGATAACATAAAATTGATCAGAAATACAGTGTTGACATGGTTAATGTTGTAAATGACTATTGGAGCTGAAAACGGCTGATTTTTAATGGAATATCTACATAGGCTTACAGTGGCCCATTATCAGCAACCATCACTCCTGTGTTCCAATGGCACGTTGTGTTGGCTAATCCAAGTTAACCATTTTAAAAGGCTAATTGATCATTAGAAAACCATTTTGTAATTATGTTAGCACAACTGAAAACTTTTGTTCTGGTTAAAGAAGCAATATAACTGGCCTTCTTTAGACTAGTTGAGTATCTGGAGCATCAGCATTTGTGGGTTCGATTACAGGCTCAAAATGGACAGAAACAAAGAAGTTTCTTATGAAACTCGTCAGTCTATTCATGTTCTGAGAAATGAAGGCTATTCCATGCAAGAAACTGCCAAGAAGCATTGTGTTAGATCTTCAGTTTCTTGGCAATTTCTCGCATGGAATCGCCTTCATTTCTCAGAACACGAATAGACTGATGAGTTTCAGAAGAAAGGTCTTTGTTTCTGTCCATTTTGAGCCTGTAATCGAGCCCACAAATGCTGATGCTCCAGATACTCATCTAGTCTCAAGAAGACCAGTTTTATTGCTTCTTTAACCAGAACAGTCGCTCTGGATAAGAGCGTCTGCTAAATGACTTAAATGTAAATGTAAACAGTTTTTAGCTGTGCTAATATAATTACAAAATGGTTTTCTAATAATTCTAACAATTAGCCTTTAAATATGATACATTTGGGATTAGCTAACACAACATGCCATTGGAACACAGGAGTGATGGTTGCTGATAATGGGCCTCTGTAAGCCAATGTTGATATTCCATTAAAAATCAGCAATTTCCAGCTACAATAGTCATTTACAACATTAACAATGTCTACACTGTATTTCCGATCAATTTTATGTTATTTCAATGGACAAAAATGTGCTTTTCTTTCAAAAACAAGGACATTTCTAAGTGACCCCAAACCTTTGAACGGTATTGTATGTAATAATTGTTTATATGCAAATTTATGTAATAATTCAAGGTATACTGTTAGAATGACTGGTTACCACAGCATGCAGCTCCAGTCTCCGGCAGTGTTCACAGTGGTAGGAGTCCTGGCGGTAGGGCAGGTGTTTGGACATCAGGCCCAGAGCAGCCGTGGAGAAGGCAGCACTAATCAAGTGCAGCACCAGGGTACATTTCACCTGGGGAGAGAGTACACCACTACACTGACTACGCCCAGATTGACAGAAAATATTATACATTGAAAGTTAGTTTTTTGGGGTTTGTGTGATTTCTTATAAATTGCCTACATCACTCACAAATATCAGTGGTCACACAGGAGTAAACATACCTCCAAGAATGGTGTGCAGCATTTCGGGATAATGTGTTGTTCGGTACATACTGTTGAAAAATGCAGCAAAAAAATGTAACTAGCTGAATGCGCTCCAATTGCATTATACCCACCCAAAAGAGAGAAGGCTTCCTGCCCGCGTGGACAAGGACCGACCCAGACAGGATGAGCTGTGGGAGTATACCCATAACAGAATAAGACACATGACTCACAGGTAAGATTACACACCTATACAGAGATTAAAATAACTGATTCAACAAAATAAATGATCTATTCTAGAAAATTGCCATTGTAGGGCTGTAAGCCTATTCATGTGTGGTGGATCAGGGTTGGAGCGAAAGCCTGCAGGAGGAGGGTTGGCCCGATCTGGCCTAAAGACACACTGCAAATGTAAAGGGCGCTGTTGTAATAGTTGATACTTGGCCAGTAAATTCTGACTGGTACATGTCATCTGGAGTAGGTAGAAGTTGCTCGTACTAACTGATATAGAGCTGGGATTGATTTTATTGCCCTAATGGTTAAGATTAGGATTGGGGGTAGGGACATCTAATTGTAGATCTTTGGTTGAGGTCAGCAATGGCTCACTCACCTGTAAGACAACAATCAAAAGGACAGCGACATCACCAGTGAAGTGGATCTCGTGGAGCTGCAACACAGAGGCGCTCAGGCAGAGGACAAGACACCCGATGATGATCTGGACGGCCTGAGACAATACATTAAGAACTCTCATCAGTACCATTAAAAGGACATTATGTGGTTCGATGGCTCATCTACAGCAAAGTGTTTGGTAACCCCATAGTTGTGTTCAGCAGGACACACCATAGCAAAACATTTTGAAATTCGAAAATGGAATTGGGCCTTCGCTATTATGTCCAGAAATCACTCCCTGATTAATTTTTTTCCTGTTTCATTTGGTGCCTACTGAACAAGACCCAGTTATGGGTTTGATTCAGGCTGGGAATATAAGAGTCTCCTCAATGAATATATTATCATTATATTATAAGGTATAATGATGACGCTTTATTCTACAGTACAGAATTTAAGCTGCTATTGATTCATATCATATCCTTATAGTGTATAACAACCATCTGTATTGATGACTGGAGTATTGGTGTCTCTGAGGGGTCTTTGACCTGGTTTGCTAACTACCTCTCTCAAAGGGTGCAGCATTTAAAGTCAGAACATCTGCTGTCTCAGCCACTGCCTGTCACCAAGGGTGTACCACAAGGCTCGATCCTAGGCGCAAAGGTAATGTGGATTGGTAAGAAGAATGCCCCTCTCCCCACAGGTGTGATGACTACCTCTGAGGGTTTAGAGCTTGTTTAGAGCTTGAATAAAAGTACTTGGGAGTATGGCTAGAAAGTACACTGTCCTTCTCTCAGCACATATCAAAGCTGCAGACTAAGGTAAAATCTAGACTTGGTTTGCTCTATCGTATTTGCTCCTCTTTCACCCCAGCTGCCAAACTAACCCTGATTCAGATGACCATCCTACCCATGATAGATTACGGAGACGTAATTTATAGATCGGCAGGTAAGGGTGCTCTCAAGCGGCTAGATGTTCTTTACCATTCGGCCACCTATTGTCCTTATAGGACACATCACTGCACTCTATACTCATCTGTAAACTGGTCATCTCTGTATACCCGTTGCAAGACCCACTGGTTGTTGCTTAATTATAAAACCCTCTTAGGCCTCACTCCCTTCTATCTGAGAAACCTACTGCAGCCCTCATCCTCCACATACAGCACCCGTTCTGCCAGTCACATTCTGTTAAAGGTCCCCAAAGCATACACATCCCTGGGTCGCTCCTCTTTTCAGTTCGCTGCAACAAACACTCAAACTAGACAGTTTTATCTCAAGCTCTTCATTCAAAGACTCAATCATGGACACTCTTACTGACAGTTGTGGCTGCTTTGCGTGATATATTGTTGTCTCTCCCTTCTTGCCCTTTGTGCTGTTGTCTGTCTCAACAATGTTTGTACCCTGTTTTGTGCGGTTACCATGTTGTGTTGCTACCATGTCGTTGTTATGTTGTGTAAGCTACCATGCTGTGTTTTCATGTGTTGCTGCCATGCTGTTGTCGTCTTAGTGTAGTCTTTATGTAGTATTGTGTCGTCTCTCTTGTCCTGAGGTGTGTTTTGTCCTATATTTTTATTCCCAGCCCCCATCCCCACAGGAGGGCTTTATTGTCGTTATTGTAAATAATAATTTGTTCTTAACTGACTTGCTAGTTAAATAAAGTTTGTTTTTTTAATGCCTATGTGAAGACGTCACTCACCCCCAAGGTTTTAGGCTCCACCTTCTGGAAGGAGCCCACTTGTCCTGAGGTGAGATTGCTAGTGGGAGGCAGGGGGTCCTGGCTTTTGAGGCCCATGTTGTCGAGGCTGACAAGGCTTTAGATGCAGAAAAGCTACACAAAATGGCATAGATAAACAGTAATGAACTGAGAAAATGGTGGACAAGGCAATGAATGAAAGCTGCAGTAAATTACTGGAGGAGTATACAAAGATGAAAAGGGTTATGAGGAGGGGAAAATGTATGTTTTTTGAGGAGCTAAGCAATAATAAAGACAGCTAAAATGAAACTGCAGGAAATCGTTTTGCAGGATAATATGAGGAATTTGGGATACTTCATTGACATTGGTTGTAAACACGCCATATTTAGTTTGAACAAATATGCAAATGCATTAGTGGGCAAAACCTGCAATTTGTCTTGACAAAGGTTATTATGAACTCTAGGAACAACAGGCAATTACAGGTCATTGTGATCTTGAACATGCAGGCTCTCAATTACATTTAAAACATAACAAATATATGACGTAAATGATCAAGAACTCTTCGTTAACATAAATCAATATCATGTTTGCATTCCAATTAACTTCAAAATATTTCAGAGGGAGGAAAATTGAGACGTCTGCCGCCGGTGACAAAAGAGCAACATCAGGACCGCAGTCGATTTTGGCAATTCTCCAAACCCTGTACTGCGCCATCATCACACAACTTTAACCCATATGAGGACGAGTTCATCACCATACTATAGATTATCTTCTTCACAAATATCGAACATGAAGCTTTAGTCAGAAAACCGATAAATATCTGCAATGTTCTGTGGTCGTCAAATTAGATAAATACGGGTAGGATATTGTAAGTTTAACCATACACCTGCTAATTTGGGCTACATAAAACAGGAACGTGCTACGTCATGTCCCAGTTAGACCATCTCACAAAGCATGCCGCATTAAAGTGTGTATTCTGTCTTACCTCCTCTGGTTCGAACAAGAAAGTTATTCCTTTATTTATTTTCTGATTTATAATGTCGATGAGGCGCGTTCAGCTACTCCTAAAGCGTTGGTGTTGATGGGAGCTAAAAAAAATAACTAGCGGAGACGCAATGCGTGTGTGCTGTAGGTGGATGGGACGTTTTTCACTGCAGTGAGGCGCGGGATGCGCTGCTGCACCGAACTGCGTGTGCATGTGTGCGCGTGTGTGCTGCGGCACTCTGGAAGAAAGACATGCATGACTCATGCTTTAAAAAAAACTTGCATAGCAATGGAGTAGTTGAGATGAGACCAGTGTCAAATAAAATAACATATATTCACTATTTGCTGCTAGACCAGAGAGATAAAAATCAGAGAGATAAAAACGCCTGTAGTTAATAGTGATCAAACTTATTCCCAAAAACGCAGCACAGGGGCAATGTCCTACGTTTTTATCGGACATTTATCCCAAATTTTTATCTGATGCAAGACGACAAGCATCATGGCGGTTCCATACTCAATCAAGGTATCATTGTATAGTAGCGTGCTCTATGCAATCTAAACTCAAGGACATGTGAAGCTTTACCTAAGGGGGGTTCCTCTGCTCAGAGGCATGCCAGATTTTACACCGCCTGGATATACATTTTATGTATCTGCTAACCACATTATATGTTATAGCAATCTGTGGCAACACGTCATTCAGGGAACGTGGTGGGGCCTTCCTGTTTTGCATGTTATTTTGGCTTTAATATGTGTCCCATATCAGTTTGCAAACAATGTAAACAATATATAATTGAGTTAATAAAGCCGCATACAAACATGGTCTCTTTTTGTTTTCTTGAGTAAGGCAGCTCCAAAAGGCAGGTGTTTCAGCCTAGCTCAGTGCTTTCTGTGGAGGTGAGGCAAGCCAGCAGAACATTTTGAGCATTGCACCGTGATTGGCTCAGTGTTCTGTCACCCATAGAGACACTACGTCAGCACCTAGTCTAAGGGTAGACCTAAAAGATTCTAGCCCCTGGGGTGCTGCCGTAGAGTTACATTAGAAGTGCCCATCCAAGAAGGCTCAAGGTCATTGGCCACAGATAAAATGACATCAAATCACATTATATGTACAGTAGCTTTGATTGGACTGATCGTGTCAACATCATACTTTCAAAATCTTAGCTAGCAGTCATCATCATAAATCAAGTCGACAATCTACTGGCAAATCCTTTTTAATCCTTGTCATATGAAAATAAATAATGAAGAGAAATTATAGATAAAATGTTTCGGTGCCCATCGGCCATTGGACATAAGCATTCCACAACAAATTCAACAATGAGTGGTTTGAAAGGAATCCGTGGCTAACTGCAAGCATTGCAAAGCCTGCTATTCAGTGGAGTGGCTGTGTGGTCCCAAGTCTAAGATTAAGGGTCTCTTCTCCTAGTTTAAAATTATAAACATTCAACATTGACCATGCTGTCAATGAAGCATGATTTGTGCCATGCTCAAAAGAACTCGGAACTGCAAAATCTGACTTTAGTGAGTTCAAGACAACTGGGAACTTGAGAAAAAAACGATCTACGACTGGGAAAATAAATGTTTAACTTTCTAGAGCTATGACCTGAAGATCACTGACATCATCACAATTCAACCCTTTTTATTCTTTGAGTTCCCAGTTATCTTGAAAGCACCATAAATTCAGAGAATGGCAGCCTTTGATGACAAAATTTGCCCACGAAGGAATGTCGCTCCACCTTCCTGTTCAAGTGAGCACAGCACAACAAGGAAAGTCCAAAAATGTATTGTATGCTGCTGCATAAATTATGTAATATGCCAAGGAGATATGTATACTGTAGCTAAGAAAGTAATACTAAGTATATGTTGTGTAGTAAGCTGTTAGTAAGCCTTGTGCCTCACCCTAAGAATTTGGTCTATTTTCACCCAATAAAATTCCACCTACTGTTCTGACTTGTTGGTGCACATGTAGCCTATAACCTGTTTCTGAGAAAAATAATAATTTAATATTGTAATAGCCTACATTCTTTGCTTATATGCCCCCTTTATTTATTCTACAGTTCTGCTTTGGTGTACAGGGAGAACATCTGGATTCATCTGGATATGTATGCAGCAAATGTTCAACATTCACCTTCCGCTACCATTTCGGTCAAGCCATCTAGGCATACAGTTTGAAGCATACAGTTTGATGCATATGTTCGATAAATCCAATGTATGCACCACACCGAAATCTCTGAAACTGCCTCTACAACGCAATGCTGCAAGGCAAACAGTGTTTCATTGGAAATGAATGTAATTCTGGTGTACTAAAATGCAATGACGCTGTCGGTGTGATCAAGTGTTATGGATTACGGATTGCCTCTTATACGCTTGTTGTCCCTTTATGCCATAGTTTGTACATCTCAATTGTCAGTAGAAACCACATTTTTTTAAGCAAGTCAGCCATATCAGCTATGTTTTTTTAAAGGCAGTAAATGAGGCTCAATGAACTGTTTCGCTGCCAGATAAGGCTCCGCTGATAGACAGGTGTAGCAGTGGTAAGGTGTTGGGACTGCTGTTGGGGCTCTGTTGTTGGGAGAGCTTTATATAGGGCTTCCGGGTCGCGCAGCGGTCTAAGGCACTACATCTCAATTCAAGATGTGTCACGACAGTCCCTGGTTCGAATCCAGGCTGTATCACATCTGGCCGTGCTTGGATGGAGCACAATTGACCCAGCATTGTCCGGGGTAGGACGTCATTGTAAATAAGAATTTGTTCTTAACTGACTTGCCTAAACCTGTTGCGACGAGCCATCCCGGATCCGGGATCGTGAATACAGCCTCAAGCTCATTACCATAACGCAACGTTAACTATTCATGAAAATCGCAAATGAAATGAAATGAATATGTTAGCTCTCAAGCTTAGATTTTTGTTAACAACACTGTCATCTCAGATTTTCAAAATATGCTTCTCAACCATAGCAAAACAAGCATTTGAGTAACAGTATTGATAGCTAGCGTAGCATTTAGTATAGCATTTAGCGTTAGCATTCAGCGGGCAACATTTTCACAAAAACCAGAAAAGCATTCAAATAAAATAATTTACCTTTGAAGAACTTCGGATGTTTTCAATGAGGAGACTCTCAGTTAGATAGCAAATGTTCAGTTTTTACAAAAATATTATTTGTTTAGGACAAATCGCTCTGTTTTCTGCGTCACGTTTAGCTACGAAAAAAACCTGTATCCAAGATTGTGTAAATCTATCCGCAAGCTCATTAGCATAACGCAATGTTAACTATTCATGAAAATTGCAAAGGAAATGAAATAAATCTATTTGCTCTCAAGCTTAGCCTTTTGTTAACAACAATGTCATCTCAGATTTTCAAAAATATGCTTCTCACCTCTTTTTTTTGATCCAAGATGGCGTAGCAGTCGGACGTCTTGTCGTGTCGTGTCCCTTGTATATATCGTTGAATTTTTTAAAAACATGTTTTTCTTTGCATATCTT
The DNA here is from genome assembly GCF_021184085.1 of Oncorhynchus gorbuscha. Classification (NCBI taxonomy): domain Eukaryota; kingdom Metazoa; phylum Chordata; class Actinopteri; order Salmoniformes; family Salmonidae; genus Oncorhynchus; species Oncorhynchus gorbuscha. The sequence goes on from NC_060181.1 coordinate 34,027,937, forward strand.
TTAAAACATTTTGCTAAACCTCAACTTCTAAATAGTCTCCTGCAACCCGCCTCACCCAATGTAGCTATTTTTTTCTAAAGTATTTATATCTACTTTGGATCAGGAACCCATCAACTGAAGCTAGCCAGCTAGCTACCAGCTATCAGTCAACAAACCATTGCTAGCGGTCTTCAGCTAACCGGTCATCAGCTAACCTTTAGCTCGGAAAGCTCTCGCCAGTTCGAACAACGCGACTCTAATCAGAGCATAACGGACCTATTATTTTTTTATCCCAGGATTCCCACCGGATTCCCACCACAAACGGAACATTTTCAGCTGGATTCTTCACAACTAGCTATCTAGCTAACCGCAACCCCGGGTGATTACTCCTGGCTAGCGTTTCCACCCACTTAGCTTGAAGCTTGCCCGGCCAGAGCTCCTGTGCTACCACCGAAGCATACTCCTGGGCTACAATATCCGGACCCACGGCCGGTCTATCGATGTCACTGCATGAAGAGGAATAAACAGACTCACCCCATCGCGACATCCCCCAAAGGCTAACTTTCTAGCCCTTGCTATCTCCTTGCTTGCTAATTCGGCCTGCTAACTGCTAGCTTGTTTAGCCCCGGTCCGCTAACTGCTACCTTGTTTAGCCCTGGCCTACTAACTGTTAGCTTGTTAGCACAGGCCTGCTAACCATCTGAATCGCCGCGTCCCAAACACTCACTGGACCCATATTTACTTTCTATCTCTTTTCAATTTTTAATTTGTTTATACCTTCCGGTAACCTGCCTCACCCAATGTGATACGGAATCGCTATTATTTTTAATTTTTAGAACACACTCAAAAACCTCCAGAAGCTAACCAGCTAACTAGCTACAAGCTATTTAGTCATTGTTAGCCACTGCTAGCGGCTTTTACCTTTTGCACAGCCAGACAGTTTTTAAAAACCTGGATAACACTCGCCAGTCCAGCTTCCCTGCCCCATCCACCGCTGCCCCCCTGGACACTGATCACTTGGCTACATAGCTGATGCATGCTGGACTGTCCATTAATCACGGTACTCCATTCTGCTTGTTTATGTTTTATCTGTCGGCCCCAGCCGCACTCAGGCTCTGTGTGTAGTTAATCCGACCCTCCCTGCCTAGTCAATGTCATTTTACCTGCTGTTGTTGTGCTAGCTGATTAGCTGTTGTTGTCTCACCTACTGTTTTAGCTACTGTTTTAGTTAGCTCTCCCAATTCAACACCTGTGATTACTGTATGCCTCCCTGTATGTCTCTCTCAAATGTCAATATGCCTTGTATAATGTTGTTCAGGTTAGTTATCATTGTTTTAGTTTACAATGGAGCCCCGAGTTCCACTCTTCATACCCCTGATACCTCCTTTGTCCCACCTCCCACACATGCGGTGACCTCACCCATTACAACCAGCATGTCCAGAGATACATCCTCTCTCATCATCACCCAGTGCCTGGGCTTACCTCCGCTGTACCCACAACCCACCATACCCCTGTCTGCGCATTATGCCCTTAATATAGTCTACCATGCCCAGAAATCTGCTCCTTTTATTCTCTGTCCCCAACGCTCTAGGCGACCAGTTTTGATAGCCTTTAGCAGGCACCCTCATACTACTCCTCCTCTGTTCCGCGGGTGATGTGGAGGTAAATCCAGGCCCTGCATGTCCCCAGGCACCCTCATTTGTTGACTTCTGTGATCGAAAAAGCCTTGGTTTCATGCATGTCAACATCAGAAGCCTCCTCCCTAAGTTTGTTTTACTCACTGCTTTAGCACACTCTGCTAACCCTGATGTCCTTGCCGTGTCTGAATCCTGGCTCAGGAAGGCCACCAAAAATTCAGAGATTTCCATACCCAACTATAACATCTTCCGTCAAGATAGAACTGCCAAAGGGGGAGGAGTTGCAGTCTACTGCAGAGATAGCCTGCAAAGTAATGTCATACTTTCCAGGTCCATACCCAAACAGTTTGAACTACTAATTTTGAAAATGACTCTCTCCAGAAATAATTATCTCACTTTTGCCGCCTGCTACCGACCCCCCTCAGCACCCAGCTGTGGCCTGGACACCATTTGTGAATTGATCGCCCCCATCTAGCTTCAGAGTTTGTTCTGTTAGGTGACCTAAACTGGGATATGCTTAACACCCCGGCAGTCCTACAAATCTAAGCTAGATGCCCGCAATCTCACACAAATCATCAAGGAACCCACCAGGTACAAACCTAAATCTGTAAACAAGGGCACCCTCATAGACGTCAACCTGACCAACTGGCCCTCCAAATACACCTCCGCTGTCTTCAACCAGGATCTCAGCGTTCACCGCCTCATTGCCTGTATCCGCCACGGAGCCGCAGTCAAACGACCACCCCTCATCACTGTCAAACGCTCCCTAAAACACTTCTGTGAGCAGGCCTTTCTAATCGACCTGGCCTGGGTATCCTGGAAGGACATTGACCTCATCCCGTCAGTTGAGGATGCCTGGTCATTCTTTAAAAGTAACTTCCTCACCATTTTAGATAAGCATGCTCGGTTCAAAAAATGCAGAACTAAGAACAGATATAGCCCTTGGTTCACTCCAGACCTGACTGCCCTCGACCAGCACAAAAACATCCTGTGGCGGACTGCAACAGCATCGAATAGTCCCCGCAATATGCAACTGTTCAGGGAAGTCAGGAACCAATACACGCAGTCAGTCAGGAAAGCTAAGGCCAGCTTCTTCAGGCAGAAGTTTGCATCCTGTAGCTCCAACTCCAAAAAGTTCTGAGACACTGTGAAGTCCATGGAGAATAAGAGCACCTCCTCCCAGCTGCCCACTGCACTGAGGCTAGGTAACACGGTCACCACCGATAAATCCATGATTATCGAAAACTTCAACAAGCATTTCTCAACGGCTGGCCATGCCTTCCGCCTGGCTACTCCAACCTCAGCCAACAGCCCCCCCCCCCCCACAGCTACTCTCCCAAGCCTCTCCAGGTTCCCCTTTACCCAAATCTAGATAGCAGATGTTCTGAAAGAGCTGCAAAACCTGGACCCGTACAAATCAGCTGGGCTTGACAATCTGGACCCTCTATTTCTGAAACTATCCGCCGCCATTGTCGCAACCCCTATTACCAGCCTGTTCAACCTCTCTTTCATATCGTCTGAGATCCCCAAGGATTGGAAAGCTGCCGCAGTCATCCCCCTCTTCAAAGGGGGAGACACCCTGGACCCAAACTGTTACAGACCTATATCCATCCTGCCCTGCCTATCTAAGGTATTCGAAAGCCAAGTCAACAAACAGGTCACTGACCATCTCGAATCCCACCGTACCTTCTCCGCTGTGCAATCTGGTTTCCGAGCCGGTCACGGGTGCACCTCAGCCACGCTCAAGGTACAAAACGATATCATAACCGCCATCTATAAAAGACAGTACTGTGCAGCCGTCTTCATCGACCTTGCCAAGGCTTTCGACTCGGTCAATCACCATATTCTTATCGGCAGACTCAGTAGCCTCGGTTTTTCGGATGACTGCCTTGCCTGGTTCACCAATTACTTTGCAGACAGAGTTCAGTGTGTCAAATCGGAGGGCATGCTGTCCGGTCCTCTGGCAGTCCCTATGGGGGTGTCACAGGGTTCAAGCCTCGGGCCGACTCTTTTTTCTGTATATATCAATGATGTTGCTCCGTGGCCTCCAACTGCTCTTAAACGCTAGTAAAACCAAATGCATGCTTTTCAACCGTTCGCTGCCTGCACCCGCACGCCTGACCAGCATCACCACCCTGGATGGTTCCAACCTTGAATGTGGACATCTATAAGTACCTAGGTGTCTGGCTAGACTGTAAACTCTCCTTCCAGACTCATATCAAACATCTCCAATCGAAAATCAAATCAAGAGTCGGCTTTCTATTCCGCAACAAAGCCTCTTTCACTCACGCCGCCAAACTTACCCTAGTACAACTGACTATCCTACCAATCCTCGACTTCGGCGATGTCATTTACAAAAATGCTTCCAACACTCTACTCAGCAAACTGGATGCAGTTTATCACAGTGCCATCCGTTTTGTTACTAAAGCACCTTATTCCACCCACCACTGTGACATGTATGCTCTAGTCGGCTGGCCCTCGCTACATATTCGTCGCCAGACCCACTGGCTCCAGGTCATCTACAAGTCCATGCTAGGTAAAGCTCCGCCTTATCTCAGTTCACTGGTCACGATGGCAACACCCATCCGTAGCACGCGCTCCAGCAGGTGTATCTCACTGATCACCCCTAAAGCCAACACCTCATTTGGCCGCCTTTCGTTCCAGTTCTCTGCTGCCTGTGACTGGAACGAATTGCAAAAATCGCTGAAGTTGGAGACTTATATCTCCCTCTCGAACTTCAAACATCTGCTATCTGAGCAGCTAACCGATCGCTTCAGCTGTACAAAGTCTATCGGTAAATAGCCCACCCATTTTTACCTACCTCTTCCCCATACTGTTTTTATTTATTTACTTTTCTGCTCTTTTGCACACCAATATCTCTACCTGTACATGACCATCTGATCATTTATAACTCCAGTGTTAATCTGCAAAATTGTAATTATTCGCATACCTCAAGCCTTTTGCACACAATGTATATAGACTCCCCTTTTTGTTTTGTTTTTTCCTACTATGTTATTGACTTGTTAATTGTTTACTCCATGTGTAACTCTGTGTTGTCTGTTCACACGGCTATGCTTTATCTTGGCCAGGTCGCAGTTGCAAATGAGAACTTGTTCTCAACTAGCCTACCTGGTTAAATAAAGGTGAAATAAAAAATACAAAAATAAATAGCAAAACAAGCATTTGTGTAACAGTATTGATAGCCTAGCATAGGATTATGCCTGACATTCAGCAAGCAACATTTTCACAAAAACCAGAAAAACATTCAAATAAAATCATTTACCCTTGAAGAACTTCAGATGGTTTCAATGAGGAGACTCTCAGTTAGATAGCAAATGTTCAGTTTTTACAAAAATATTATTTGTGTTGACAAATCGCTCCGTTTTCTTCATCACGTTTGGGTAAGAAAATAAACGAAAATTAAGTCATTAAAACGCGAACTTTTTTCCAAATTAACTCCATAATATCGACAGAAACATGGCAAACCGATGTTTAGAATCAATCCTCAAGGTGTTTTTCACATATCTATCGACGATAAATCCATCCTGGCAGTTGACTTTCTCTTCTGAAGAAATGGAACGGCGCATGGACCTAAAGAAACCTATTTTGACACAGGACACCGGGAGGACACCTGGTAAATGTAGTCTCTTATGGTCAATCTTCCAATGATATGCCTACAAATACGTCACAATGCTGCAGACACCTTGGAGAAACGACACAAAGGGCAGGCTCATTCCTGGCGCATTCACAGCCATATAAGGAGACATTGGAACACAGCACCTTCAGAATCTGGGGCATTTCCTGTATGAAACTTCATCTTGGTTTCGCCTGTAGCATTAGTTCTGGGGCACTCACAGATAATATCTTTGCAGTTTTGGAAACGTCAGAGTTTTTTCTTTCCAACGCTGTCAATTACATGCATAATCAAGCATCTTTTCGTGACAAAATATCTTGTTTAAAACGGGAACGTTTTTTATCCAAAAATTAAAAGATTGCCCCCTATCTCAATGTAGGCCCTAACAATTGTGGGCAACGTTATAGTGCAATTTTAGTGTTGTGTAAGTGGCTTTGCTGGCATGCATCCCACACAACAACAAAGAAAATCCCCCCCACCAAAACAGATGTCTGCCCGCTTCCCTTTTTAGTTGAATTCTCCTGAACTCTCTCTCTCCTCATTAATACATCTCCAACAGCATCCTGTAGAGGTGTGCTGGGCATGGACAATATAAATATTTTGCGCCACTGCATTTGGTAAAGTGGGCACTGTTTATCACCGGGCATCATCAGCACTCGCCTAAATAGCCCTCATGCCACTGGGTGAGAGAAGTTTCAATGTTTTTAGGCAGAACATTTAAAAAAAAAAAACATTTTGTTGTCATTATTGTGATAGGCTCATGTTTTACAGGTATAGAGTACCCTCACTATTTATTTTGCCGGGATGCTATACCGGACCGTACCGCTTTATATTCACTGCTTGTAGTGTATGTACAGTAAGGTGCTACCCCCTTCAGTAACAGAACTGGCCTTGTAAAGTTCAAATTAATTGGGCATTAGAGAAGCCCAAACTTTGTTCTTCGGAGCTGGTTTTCCTTATCCTTAAAGGCAGATTAATCATGTAGGCCACTAGCAACCATGCACAAAACAATAAACTGAACAAAACTATAAATGCAACATTGAACGATTTCAATGATTTTACTGAGTTACGGTTCATATAAGCAAATGAGTCAATTTAAACAAATTAATTACACCCTAATCTATGGATTTCATATGACTGAGCAGGGGCACGTAGGCCTACCCACTGGGGAGCCAGGCACAGCCAATCAGAATGACTTTTTCCCCTCAAAATGGCTTTATTACAGGAAGAAATACTCCTCAGTTTCATCAGCCATCCGGATGGCTGGTCTCAGAAAATCCCGCAGGTGAAGAAGCCGGATGTGGAGGCCCTGGGCTGGCGTGGTTACACATGGTCTGCGGTCCTGAGGCCGGTTGGACGTACTGCCAAATTCTCCAAAATGACGTTGGAGGCAGCTTATGGTAGAGAAATAAACATTAAATGATCTGGAAACAGCTCTGGTGGACATTCGTGCAGTCAGCATGCCAATTGCACGCTCCCTCAAAACTTGTTTTGTGTGACATAACTGCACATTTTAGAGTGGCCTTTTATTTTCCCCAGCACAAGGTGCACCTGTGATAATGATCATGCTGTTTAATTAACTTCTTGATTATGCCACACCTATCAGGTGGATAGATTATCTTGGCAAATGCTCACTAACAGAGATGTAAACAAATGTGTTTACATAATTTGAGAGAAAGAAGCATTTTGTGCATATGGAACATTTCTGGGATCTTTTATTTCAGCTCATGAAACATGGGACCAACACTTTATACATGTTGCGTTTATATTATTGTTCAGTATATAACCTAAGTAAATTGGCATTACACTGTCTCACTGGGCATTTTCCAAAGGAGTCTAATGTGAGAGGTTTGCAGCATTCTGTATGATTACGAAGTAGAGTGAAAGACATTCATAGCCAAAGGCTCGAACCTACTGGTCTGGCCAACACCCAATCTCAAAGTCCTCCTGACTTCAGTGTCCAGAAAGCCTGCATTGATGTTGGTGAAACAATGTGTTGATAATGAAGGGGACTGTGCTTTTACTGGATGGTTCTCCTAAGTGTCTCTCTCACTCAAACACACAGGCAGAGTTAAACACAGCCCCTGAGTGCCGCCCCCTGCCATTACGACAGGTCTCAACTACCCAGGAAAAAAACGAACATTTGAGAAAACCAATCAAATGTTGCATTGACAAACAGCCTCCTGTCCAGACCAGTGAGTCACTGCTCTTTCTCGCCGTGTGGTCACGTGGGTCACGTCAGCTGGGCTACGAACCTACAGGCACAACCAACAAACAGATGAGAGGGTGCACTTACACATAAAAGGTATGGACAATGTAGGCGTGCATTCTCAAAGCCTGAGGATGGCAGGTTGAGGATCACTGACCAGGTCTCCCTTCTCAATACAATCTAGTGAAAGCAAAACTGATATTCTATCTGCCCCAAAATTATTTTAGTAGATCGTTAAAAATGGGTGTGTGGTCAGTGGTGAGAGCTTATGATTAGGCGGGAAAATCCAGACCCCAGTGCGTGTGTGTGTTCTCATCATTTCTGGACCGATGTAATGCATGAATTATATTAACAAAATTAACTAGAAAATGAATATAGTTGCTTGAAAACACACATTTCATTATATTATAGCACTGCAGTGGTAGTGTTTCTGTTTTAAGGCATATGCTCCTACTGTAGACAAACTGCCTAGTAGCCAAGATAACTTGTAGAATGTGAAACTCAATGCGTTCACTTCTAACCATTTGTTTTCAAGTGTATCTCCACAAAAATAGTGGCCCGACAAGGCCACACACAGAGCAGAGATAATCAGACAGCAATGGATAATTGAAGTACACAAAAGGGCCTCTAGATGTCACACTGACAGAGATAAAAAACAAAAGTAGATCGTATAAATCAAATTATAGATGTATTTCTACCAAAAAACACATGTTAAATGTAGTGTTAGTACAAGGAACCTATACTCTCAAGAAGCAAACAATAACCATACAATTGTAAAAACAGACACAACAATATGCAACACTAGATACATCAATTTGTTTTTCTCCTGGTGCAATATAAGTAAAGGGTGGTAAGATAAGGGCAGGTTTCCATGACACAGATTAAGCCGAGAAATATTAGACTGAGTAGGTGGAAGTAGTTCCAAAGCCATAGTGAGGCAAACTATTCTCAAACTCGGCACTAATATTATGACATTCTCATCCTAATTTAGTTTTATTGTGGCAATGGAACCTTTGGGCCAGCATACAGTGCATTCAGAAAGTATTCAGACCCCTTGACCTTTTCCACATTTTGTTATGTTACAGCCTTATTCTAAAATTGATTAAATTAACATTGTTTTCTTATCAATCTACAAACAATCCCCTATAATGAATACTTATTTACATAAGTAATCAGACCCTTTGCTTTGAGACTCGAAATTGAGCTCAGGATCATACTGTTTCCATTGATCATCTTTGAGATGTTTCCTCAACTTGATTGGAGTCCACCTGTGGTAAATTCAGTTGATTGGGCATGGTTTGGAAAGGAACACACCTGTCTAATATAACGTCCCACAGTTGACAGTGCATGTAAAAACTAAGCCATGAGGTCAAAGGAATTGTCCGTAGAGCTCTAAAACAGGACTGTGTCGAGGCACATATCTGGCGAAGGGTACCAAAACATTTCTGCAGCATTGAAGGTCCCCAAGAACATTCTTAATTGGAAGAAGTTTGGAAGCATCAAGACTCTTACTAGAACCTAGCAATCTGGGGAAAAGGGCCTTGGTCAGGGAGGTGACCAAGAATCTGATGGTCACTCTGACAGAGCTCTAGAGTTCCTCTGTGGAGATGGGAGATCCTTCCAGATGGACAAGCATCTCTGCAGCACTCCACTAATTAGGTGTTTATGGTATAGTGGCCATACGGAAGCCACTACTCAGTAAAAGGCACATGATAGCCCGCTTGGAGATTGTCAAAAGACACCTACAGACTCTCAGACCATGAGAAACAAGATTCTCTGTTCTGATGAAACCAAGATGGAACTCTTTGGCCTGAATGCCAAGTGTCATGTCTGGAGAGAACCTGGCACCATCCCTACGGTGAAGCATGGTGGTGTCAGCATCATGCTGTGGGGATGTTTTTCAGTGGCAGGAACTAGGAGACTAGTCAGGATTGGGGGAAAGATGAACAGAGCAAAGTACAGAGAGATATTTGATGAAAACCTGCTCCAGAGCGCTCAGGACCTCATACTGGGGCGAAGGTTCACCTTTCAACAGGACAACGACCCTAAGCACACAGCCAAGACAACACAGGAGTGGCTTTGGGACGAGTCTCTGAATGTCCTTGAGTGGCCCAGCCAGAGCCCAGACTCGAACCCTATAGACCTGGAAATAACTGTGCAGCAACACTCCCCATCCAACCTGACAGAGTTTGAGAGGATCTGCAGAGAAGAATGGGAGAAGCTCCTCAAATACAGGTGTGCCAAGCTTGTAGTGTCATACCCAAGAAGACTAAAGGCTGTAATCACTGCCAAAGGTTCTTCAACAAAGTACTGAGTAAAGGGTCTGAATATTTATGTGATATTTCAATTTTTCTATGTTTGTAATGTATATAAATTAGCAAACCATTTTTTAAACGTTTTCTCTTTTTCATTATGGGTTGTGTGTAGATTGATATGGGAGGAAAAAAAACAATTTAATACATTTTAGAATAAGGCTGTAACCTAACTAAATGTGAAATACTGAATGTCTGAATACTTTTCGAAGGCACTGTATATTGTAGGGAATTCAGGGCGTAGCTTCTACTCAAACCCGGATCCAGTGACTGTCATTCCAACACTAACTGTACGCAAAAAGGTTTGGAACACACACGGCAAGCCAACCCCTACTAACATACCCACTATTCACTTACATTTTCAATGTTAAAAAACCATTTTGAAGATGGTTTGATGACCACAGGCCTTTGAATGACATCTATATGTATTATTTTTTTCTATAGTATTATAAGGTCTCTAATAATACACGAACGCTCATGTTGAAATGTATTCACACTTCTTAAATCTTTATCATACCATTTTCATTTTCTTACTCCCCATCAGGTCATCTCAGATGAAATAAGTGTGGGTCTTTGGACTGTTTCATGCATAGAGCAGGTAGGCTCTAAAAAACATAATATCATAGGGAACATTCTGTAATGAAAGACAACTAATGTCATCCCAAGAATGCTGAAATGGGTCACTGCTCACCTGTGTTGGTGGTTGTCCTACTGTAATGATGATGATTACTTTAAGAAAAACAATGAAACTTAAGAATGGGAAGCATAGGAATAGAGCACATAGAACATATATCCCACTTTTTAGAGTTGCTTTCAACACGAATGACAGATCTATAACTCACATGGCTATGTGACCTTGGTCAGCTCACCCAAAAAGTTCCATATTGCAACTTTAAGAGTCCTTGTTTCCATATATGTTTTTGTTTAAAAAACAAAAGAGTGTGTCAATGTTTCATTGTTTGAACGGGGGGGGGGGGGGGGGGGGGGGTCTGGAACTACTGGCCAGGCAGTTTCTATGCCCTAAGAGGCTGACGCTGGTCATGTTCACAGCACTCTGTGCCCATATCATGAGAAGTTTGCACGTCCTTGTTGAGCCCCATTGTCCTGAAAATGTTGGAATTACTGTTTCGCAAAACCGTGGATTCCATACTCCATAATGCAATCCACCATTTGCATGATGACAGCCCCCGCCAGATGGGTGGCAATCAACTTGCATTCCTCAGCGTGGCAGTCCGACAACTTTTTGTGTTCTCTCCGATTGTTGTTGCTGAAGTTCCAGAGGTCTACGGTGACCCCTTCCAACTTACAAAGTGTCAGGGCCAAGTCGACCTTTCCACGAAAGATTGGGACAGTTCTCTGCTACACAGAGCCTTTTAAATTGTCTTCGTCGCAGGTCGAGAGGTTTGACTGTGAACACCTTGCTCAGTTGCATCAGACGGGGTTGCCCTGGTTGGCTGCAAGTAAATAGGTCAAAAGATTTTTGGAGATTAGTGGCCTCAACGGTGGCCTCGGACAATACCTTGCCATGGTCAATGATTTACAGAATCTTCAAGTTTACAGCTTGTTTTACCTCAGAGCTCGTTCCAGTCTCATTGACCTCCACCTCTCTGTGAAGGTACAACCCAACTGTATAGTAAAGTAGAGGTAGCCATAGTAAAACTGAGCACAGAATTAGAATTACTGATTGTCTGTACTGTATGTGTGTATTACCTGGCATTCTCAGTAGCTGTATGATTGCTGCCTGTACCCTTGCTCTTAGTATCAAAACACAGATGCACACATTTAAGAAAAGCCTACCCTTACCCTACAAAATAACATACCTACCATAAACATAAACATCACTTTTCAAAAATACCTTTGGATGACAGATTGATAACCACAGGTCTTTGAGTGACATCAACCTTCATTTATTTTCTGTTAATTGGGGTACTAAATATTACTCAAACACACGTTATTAAATCAACCAACAGGACTTGGCACTTCAATAACTATACCTTTTTCCATTTGTTCCCTCCCATGGTTGACCACCTTAAGTTGAAAATGTTACTGGAACGTTGCATTCAGAGAACAATGGTAGTAGGTAACATGTCATAATGCATGATGTCAGTTATTCCAGGGTGGAACATTCTAAATGATCCACATGTTCTGAATGGATTTCTAGAATAAGTTAGCAGAGGTCTTAAATGATATGGCTACGGAACACACGGCTAGCATTAATGGGATGTTTATAATCGACTTGTGTGTTTGATCTCCACCGGTTATTGTGTACCATTAAAACTAATATATATATATATATATATATATATATATATATATAAACATTACACTACATACAGTTCCATGCCTCAATCCAAGTCATATCAGGAAGGAATTACAATGTATTATGGCTAACATCTTGTGGCCAGAACAGGACACAACAGTTAACCATTGTGAAATAAAATGTCTGTCATAAATACACTGAAGAGTTCATTTATTAACCCATTGAAATCACTTATGATTCACCCATTCCCAGGATGAATAAGAAAATGCTTTAACAGGAATCTACAAACATATTTTCCACAAGTCAACAATGACACTGTCGGAGAGTGGACTCTTCAGTAAAAGATGCAGGTGTTCTCGTACCCCCCCTATCTTACATTTGGTGGCAGCTGTGGGATGAACATTAATGTCCAGGTGGAACGATAAAAGGGGAAGATGCACATTCTATAAGGAAAGGCACTCCTGGTGAAAGTTAAACATGACAGGCAGGTGGACTCATTTTGTAATCAACATGTTTATTGGTTTGAAATAAAATGGACTGGCGGCTAGCTACAAATGGTAGAACTAAGCAAGAAGCGTGGCGGATTGACAATCAGTGAAAAAGATCCAAAGAAAGTAACTGGAATTTTACTCCCCTTACATTTTTGGAGGATTTTAAGTCCACTGTGAATTGCTGAGGATCTGGCTATGACCCACCAAAAATAGAATCCTTTTGACAGCATTAGGTTTTGAATGTGGAAATGTAAAAGGGAAAAATAATGAAAGGTCCAGAATCATGGAGCAGGTCAGTCAGCGTACAAAGTTGACTATGAATGAGTGACGGTCTAGCAGTTGAAAGGGAAGCCTGCTGTAAAGGTCTGGGCCATATTCAGTACAGACTGAGAGCAGTTCTAAGGCCTGTTCCTGAAACGCCCCTGTGTGTCGTGGTTCAGTTAATTAATGACTAATGGAATTCTAAAAAGACCTGATGATTGAATGCATATATGGATTTCACCAAACAAGGGCCACAAAATTGCAACAACGAATTAATGACATATCCAAAAAATCATCCAATCATAAAACTGAAGACACGGCCGCCGCCCCCCCACACACAAATCAAAGCATACATAAGGGAGGGACCAATAAATGTGACAAAAAGCCCCCCCCCCTGAAAAAAAGAATGACATTCACATATTGCATTTCAAATATCAACACAAGGGTTATATTTTTACGACAACACAAAATAATAAAACATTTGGTTTAGCAGCCAAAATCACAGGACAAGTCTCACTCTGTTTCAGTTCAAAAGGTTTGAAGGGCAAGTCACTCACACCAAAATATTAAGCTACACACAGTTACCATACTCTAAGTATGCCCCACAATGAATAGTATAAGGGAAAAAGCAGAGCAAATTCAAAATCAGAATTGTGACAATCATGTACCCAAAGACAGAGCTATTCTGCACAGTGTTGAAGTGTTCGGTTTTCACAGGTGCCCCAATATCAAAATAACCTGAACACCATCTTGTTGGCCACAAGGCTGATGTCCTTTTCACAACATTGTCACCATAAAAGCACCATAAGAGATGGATGACATGAGATTGTAAAATGTCTGGACCAATGAACAGTGCAGTTTCTATCAAAAAATGTAAATATTTTTTCAAGAACTCATTCAAATGTGAACCTTCCACTGCTTTTTTCCACTTTTCATTATTCCCTTTCTAAAATCAGGTTTAACCTGGGATATCAGGTAAACAAAATGAATGAACTGAAAACCAGCAGTACTCCAGACCTCCAGGGTAGGAGTGAATGCCCCTTCCATAGAACATAGTCCCCTTCCTAGTCATCTTCCAGACCTGAAAGTATTGCGCTTCATCAAACATGTCACTGGTTAATACCAACATTGTCACAGAAACATTCAGGAATGTTTTTCTTGCTTTTAACAATGCACATTTCATTTTTGGGGTAGTTTTTGAAATATAGATTTCCCTTCATTATTTAAACGTCGGAATTGACCTATATGGACAGTGATAAAGTGTAATGGTTCTGATAGAAGAAATATGAAAATGCATAAGCATGGTAGCAATTGAAAAGGACGAGTTTGGAGATTATGGAATCATGTTTAGACCAACGCTGAGGACAACAGTTCACCTGACATCCAAACATTACACTGCTGATTTTATGTGTATTTTACATTTAGTGTACATTTCTTCGCATTTGTTGATACCAAAATCTGAAATATACTCTGGATACAACCAGTAAGGGAGAGATGGGGACAACTTCTGAACTTGAGCACCGCACACAACAAGAAAGGCTGTCAGTCAAAACCCATACAGCGCTGTGACACGCAGAGCCAGAGCTCTGACGTCATTTATAGCATGTTACTGTAGAGCCACTTCGTTACAATTTAAACTTATCAGTGCCCAAATCTGCCATTTTCAACCCATATATGGGTTTGAGTGTAAAGGATTAAGAGAGGGGTTTGCAAAGTGGTTTTCATTTCCTTGTGCTTCTGTAAATAGATGTGACATTCAATCAAAATAGGGAATTCGGTGTCATTGAAGGCGCATTATTTGGTCACCTACCATGTACAGGTAACATGCAACATGTTATATAGCATTAAAACGATAGTTGTCGCTAGAAAAACTTGCTAATGATCTAGGCAAAGTTAAATATCTTAAAAGTGCAACACACCATGAGTAAGAAAATACATCGTCTGTTTCAAAGTCAGGCCGAGGAAAGGGGAAGAAAAGCAAGTACAATTACTATTATGTATACACCTTAAAGCCAAGAACACATCTTTTTATAAAGCACAACGACATAGCTAAAAGCTATCAAGTCTAACACCAACAACCCTCATAACTAAAAACCTATTCAAAAACAGGATTTTTATGTTAAATGGAAATTAATTATGAATGTAATGTTTACTCGATTTCCCCAAATTTGTTTTGTTTTTGTATTCATTTGCTTATGTTTAGATTCTTGTTAAAGAAACCGTATGTGTACTCTCTAAACTGTAATGCATTTGACACCTAGCAGCCAGACATCATTGGACAAAAAAAAAGAAGATTATACATCCGAAACACATTTCCTCTTGAGCCTTGAATTTCTAATCACTATTGGTTTGACTTGACAATTTCAATCCTGGGATATACAATATCCCCAACTGGCAAGTAAGTTTTTTTGTTGCCTTTCAATATATATCTATCGATATATAGCAAGTACAATTTCTATATAGGTCTTAACACTTTCCAGTTACTTAAACAGCAGAAAACTAGCATTCAAAGATTAGCTAATTACTGTGTGTTGTCACCCCAAATTCCACAGAGAAGAACCAAGGGTTCTTGGTCATCCTCAGAGGCTTGATGTTAAGCACTGTCCATCACAGGCTGAGAAGAAAGCATGGAGAAAATGTTACATCAAATCAGTAATTTCATTTTTTTTATTTTATAATGTTGGATATGAACCAGGTGCGAGTTTCTCGAAAGCCTCGTTGCCAGTGCAGTAGTATATACAGTATCTATTGATGAACAATTCCGCGTAGAACAGCAAAGTGCTTCATTTGTTCCATTTCGTTAGTTCAAGCACAGAAGATTGTCAACAGAAATAACAGGCCACATTAGCTAGAAGGCTTTTGAGAAACTCACCCTGGACCAGGCCCTGATGTAAGACCAAATTAATAGATCTCCTCTGAACAGGAGATCGATGTAACTCGTCGGTCAAAAGACAGCTTCCCTCACCTTCTCTGATGTTAGTTGGCCCTCGGTCGGTGGTTTTGATTCACCCGGCGCAGAAGACAGCTCAGTGGGCTTATGCCCTGCCTTGTCATTAAGCTTCAGCTCACTGTCAGACTTCTTACTATCCACCTTCGAGTCACCTTTGCCCTCTGTGTCCTTAGGTCGTTTAGGAGAGCTCTTCAGGGAGAGAGAAAGACGCATCACCCTTATTCAAGTGACATGTTTCCCCAAGTGGCAAGAAAAAGCATGTGAATCCTTTGGAAATATCTGGATTTCTGAATGAAATGGTCATAAAATTTGATCGGATCTTCATCTAGGTCACAACAATAGACAAACAGTCTGCTTAAACTAACAACACACATATGTTTTCAATTCTTTGTTGAACCCCCTGTGTAAACATGCACAGTGCAAGGTGGAAAGGCAAGTGAAACCTTGGCTTTAATAACTGGTTGACCCTCCTTTGGCAGCAATAACCTCAACCAAACCTTTTCTGTAGTGGAATTTTGGACCATTCCTCTTCACAAAACTGTTTCAGTTCAGCAATATTCTTGGGATATCTGGTGTGAACTGCTCTCGAGGTCATGCCACAGCATCTCAGTCAGGTCGAGGTCAGGACTCTAACTGGGCCACTCCAGAAGGTGTATTTTCTTCTGTTGAAGCCATTCTGTTGTTGATTGACTTCTGTGTTTTGGGTCGTTGTCCTGTTGCATCACCCAACTTCTGTTGAACTTCAATTGGCGGACAGATAGCCTTACATTCTCCTGCAAAATGTCTTGATAAATTGAGAATACATTTTTCAGTCGCAGATAGCAAGCTGTCCAGGCGCTGAGGCAGCAAAGCAGCTCCAAACGATGATGCTCCCTCCACCATACTTTACAGTTGGAGGGTTTTGATGTTGGTGTGCTGTGCATTTTTTCTCCACACACAGTGTTGTGTGTTCCCTCCAAACAATTCAACTGTAGTTTCATCTGTCAACAGAATATGTTGCCAGTAGCGCTGTGGAACATCCAGGTGCACTTTTGCAAAATTCAGACGCAGCAATGGGTTTTTTTTGGACAGAAGTGGCTTCTTCCGTGGTGTCCTCCCATGAACACCATTCTTGTTTAGTGTTTTATGTATCTGCGCTGTGCTCTTGCAGTAATCTTTGCAGGGCGGACACTCCTGGGTAGAGTAGCAACAGTGCTGAACTTTCTCCATTTATAGACAATTTGTCTTACCATGGTCTGATGAACATCAAGGTTTTTAGAGATACTTTTGTAACCCTTTCCAGCTTTATGCAAGTCAACAATTCTTCATCTTAGGTCTTCTGAGATCTCTTTTGTTTGAGGCATAGTTCACATCAAGCAATGCTTCTTGTGAATAGCAAAATACATTTTTTGTTGAGTGTTTTTTAAATGGCAAGGCAGCTCTAACCAACATCTCCAATCTCACCTCATTGATTAGACTCCAGGTTAGCTGACTCCAATTACCTTTTGGAGAAGTCATTAGCCTAGGGGTTCACATTCATTTTGTAGGTTGGGAAAAGTATGTTTAAATTCTGTATTCAATGTAGACAAGAAAAAATACAATAATTTGTGTGTTATTAGTTTAAGCACACCGTTTGTCTATTGTTGTAACTTCAATGAAGATCAGATCAAATTTTATGACCAATTTATGCAGAAAGCCAGGTAATTCCAATGGGTTCACATACTTTGTCTTGCCACTCACTGTACATGATTGCTTATTTGTTCATTTTTATTTTATTTAACTTTTTTACTGTTTTAAATAAACAACAAAAAAATTAAAATGCCATGCAATGATAGTTTCATTATGACAAGCAAAGTGACCTACACCTGCCACTCGTCTATTGAAGTCAGTAGTACTTTGTTAGAACACCTTGAAATACATTTCACAAGGGATTAGTTAATAGCTTATTCATCATTAGTCCCACATTTGTTAATGTTAGCAAGCTAGTTATTCACACATGTATAAACAACTTTAAAAAGTAATAATGATCCATATCATTTAGAAGATGTTTAATAGTAGGTTCATAAACCATTTACTAATCATTTATACTTTATAAATGCTTTGAGTGAACAGTGTAATTTATCACAAAAATAACTTCATTGGTAGACATTCCAGCCGTATCCGATTATACTTAAGGTCTCAAAAGAATAAGAATAAGCACACAGGATGTTGAAGGAAATGTAAAGCATATTGTTTGTAAATGAAGAAGTGTTGTAATGCAAATGTTTTGCTAATGTCAACCTTGCAAACCCAAACTAATCATAAATCAGGGAGATGTAACCTACACAACAGCTGGCCGGATCGGCCCGTTATCCTCTAGTGGTTTTTCATTCCTTCATTACAGCTGATATGTGATTGAAGTAGAAATGTTACATGTATGATTTGCAGGTGGAAATGTTACATGTATAACCTTTAAACGCAGACTATTTTCACACTTTGGTTTTGGTATATCACTGGCAAGAAAAAGTTATACTAATTGTTTTCCACCATAATTTGCAAATAAATTCATGACAAATCCTACAATGTGATTTTCTGGATTTTTTTTCTCATTTTGTCTGCCATAGTTGAAGTGTACCTATGATGAAAATTACAGGCCTCTCATCTTTTTAAGTGGGAGAACTTGCACAATTGGTGGCTGACTAAAAAAATACTTTTTTGCCCCACTGTAATTCCGTTTTCGGACGAAAATGTTACTTGACCAGCATAGAGTGCGTCTGAAGTTACACATCACACTATTACAAGTGTGACTGTTTGAATGAAATTATAAATAGATTTCCTTAAACATCCTCTGTAGTGTGTGATTGTTTAACCAATGATATGTTCAAGGCCATTCTAGGATAAAATATGCACTACATATTCTGCTGTTCTTTCCCCCACCTTGCACGATGCTCCTCACCTCCACTTCGTTCAAAAAAGAGACAGATTCCCTTACTGCAGATTCAGTCTAAAGAGCATCAGGTACTGCTGAATGGTATACCAAATAGCATTATTTTATGAGAATGTGCACTGTTCACTCAAGACATTATGAATAATTATTGCATACTTAAAAGGTTGTTTATAAATGTGTGAATAACTAGCTTACTAACATTTACACATGTGGGAGTAATTATTAATTAATTATGAATAAACTATTTACTTATAGTTACTATAAAGTGTTGCAAAATATTCCTGCAGAATATTCCTGTGGAACATGTAACTCCGTTTAAAGCAGAAAATGGTAACGTAACATTGCCTGTGAGGCAGTTCTTCTGCGATACCGGCCATCATTGTTTCCAAACATTTTTTGGGCACTGAGCAAATTTCAGGTCTTATGAGCAGAATCTTGAACACTGTGAGCATTCTGTGCAACTTACAGCATGCTTTTACTGTGAACACTGAGTCTGTGCCCACTTTCAGTTACAGTTTTAGAAAATGTCCAAGTAGACAACTGAAGCCATTTGGAGCCTATTAGGACATTCACAGTTGCCTATCAACAAAAACAATGGATCAAATGCATTGCATAACCTTTTCAGATGAAAATAGTTATTGGTTGAGGCCTGTATTCCATGAGAATTTTTAAAAACATTATGCAGGGCTTAACATTAAGCTTAGGTTTTTTATTTGTCTGAAAGCTCAAGTCACTTATCAGAAAACAGAAAAACTTGTCTGTAAACAGTGAACACCATGGGCAAAATATGTGACTGGAAATTGTGTTGTATTGTGACGAATGAAGGAACTACTTTACAAAATAAAAGTATTATTATTGGAACCATACAGAGAATTGTAAAAAATACTGTCTTTGAATATTCAAGCCCGTCTCAAAATACACTACTGCCCATTTGAGACAAAAACAAAGGTCTTAACCTGACGTGCTTTTGAAAGATGGCAAGAAACGTGTCGCAGCGGTGTAAGGCACTGCGTCTCAGTGCGAGAGGCGTCACTACAGTCCCCGGTTCAATTCCAGGCTGTATCACATCCGGCTGTGATTTGGAGTACCATAGGGCAGCGCACAATTGGCCTAGCGTTGTCTGGGGTTGGCCATCATTGTAAATAAGAATTTGTACAGACTTGCCTAGTTAAATAAAGGTTAACAAATTAATAGCGTTTGTATTAGCTATAACCTGCCTAATAACTTGCTAACTAGCAAAGAATATGAAAACATTTTCACACTCGACTCTGCTCTTTGATCTCAAAAGAGCTTCTATTCCAACAGTGGGTGATTCCTGATGGGCTGGCCCCAGGTGGTAAGTGTACGCAACAACACATCTGCCACACTGAACTTCAACACGGGGGCCCATCAGGGGTGCATGCTTAGTCCCCTCCTGTACTCCCTATTCACCCACAACTGCTGTGCCAAGCACAACTCCAACACCATCATTAAGTTTGCTGACGACAACAGTGGTAGGCCTGCCTGACCACTAACAACGATGAGTCAGCCTATAAGGAGGAGGTCAGAGACCGGCAGTGTGGTGCCAGGAGAACAACCTCAACGTAATCAAGACAAAAGAGCTGATCGTGGACTACAGGAAAAGGAGGGCCGAACATGCCCCCATTAACATCGACAGGACTGTAGTGGAGAGGGTCAAGAATTTCAAGTTCCTTGGCGTCCACATCACCAACAAACTATTATGGTTCAAACACACCAAGACAGTCGTGAAGAGGGCACGACAACACATTTTCCTCTTCAGGAGACTGAAAAGATTTGTCATGGGCCCAGAGATCCTCAAACATTTCTACAGCTGCACCATCGAGAGCATGCTGACCGGTTGCATCACTGCCTGGTATGGCAACTGCTCGGCATCTGACCGTAAGACGCTACAGAGGGTAGTGCGTATGGCCCAGTACATCACTGGGGCCAAGCTTCCTGCCATCCAGTAGCTATATACTAGGCAGTATCAGAGGAAAGCCCAAAAAATGGTCAAAGACTCCAGTCATCCAAATCATAGACTGTTCTCTCCGCTACCGCACGGCAAGCGGTACCGGAATGCCAAGTCTAGGTCCGAAAGGCAACTTAACAGCTTCTACCCCCAAGCCACAAGACTGCTGAACAATTAATAAAAATAGCCACCTGGACTGTTTACATCGACACCCCTTGCCCCTTTGTTTTTACACTGATGCTACTCATGGTTTATTATCTATGCAGTCACTTTACCCCTACTTACATGTACAAATTACACCGACTAACCTGTACCCTTGCACATGGACTCAGTACCGGTACCAGATGTATATAGCCTCTGTTATTTTATTGTGTTACTTTTTATTTTTTTAATTACTTTAGCTTATAAGGTAAATGTTTTCTTTATTATATTTCTTGAACTGCACTGTTGGTTAAGGACTCGTAAGTAAGCATTTTACGGTAAGGTCTACACCGGTTATATTCGGCGCATGTGACAAATACAATTTGATTTTGAAACTGCTTGTGCCGGCCAATGCAATAGAATGCTATTCTGATGCGCTCTGCCTACGACAAAATCACTGACAATCTTGCCAAGTTGGGTTTGATGCATTGAAAAAGACTGATGTGTTAATTTGATAATAATTCCCACACTACTGTAGAAGGAAAGAATGTAAACTAACGGGGCAACTAAAGGTCAGTAAAGTTAAATTTCATGCAACAGGATCTCTGCGCAGGCTGGAATTTCTTCTCCACTGCAGACCTGAAGGAGCTGCGCAGCTTAGAGGGGACATTGTCATAAATTACTACCTACAATAGTGGCTATATAGCCAATTGACTTCTTAGTAAATGCTCAGACGTTTGAATGCCCAATCAATTGAAATTGGCAAAATATAAACAAATACAGTAGCGATATGGGGTATGGTTCTACTTGTTAAGACTGACTAGACATGTGAATGTTTGACACTTACCTCGCTGGAACCCCCAGCTTTCCTCTTGGCCACTCCCTTGTCATTCTTCTCGTCGATGACGAGGGTCCCTTCGTCCTCGTCACTGCTTCCTTCTGCATCCCCCTTTTGTGCCCCTCCTGCCTCCACCGCCCCCTCTGCTGGAGTCTCCTTCTTTGCTGGCTGGGGGAGAAAGAACAGAATTAAGGACGGGAAACATGGTGAACTATTCCCAATGCACACCTGTATTTGCTGAGGTTGAGTATAGGTAAATGTGTATTTGGGAGTACTTTATCATTGATGATGAAATAGTAGGGTTTTTGTGTTCCCAGAATAGCAAAGAAAAACATTGGGTGGTGTGCGTCTTAATATCTGCTAAAATCATATACCATCATGTGTTACACAGGAACAAAGGCTCAAGCATGTCAGCAGGCACACAAACAGACACGTCCCTTTCAGTCTCTAAGCACACACCTCATAGCCCATGGGTTCGTGTATCACTGTAGGGTTGTTCTCAATTTCCCAGAGACCCTCGCTGAAGCCTTTCCTCTTGGTGGGCTTGCCAAACTTCTCCTTGCCCTCCTCATAAGGGAACAGGTCCTTGGGACCCAGGAATGCCCT
Organism: Oncorhynchus gorbuscha; assembly: GCF_021184085.1. Classification (NCBI taxonomy): domain Eukaryota; kingdom Metazoa; phylum Chordata; class Actinopteri; order Salmoniformes; family Salmonidae; genus Oncorhynchus; species Oncorhynchus gorbuscha. The sequence goes on from NC_060181.1 coordinate 34,050,129, forward strand.
GAGAGGTTGAAGGTTATAAAGTTCAAAAGTTGACGCATGCAACCACCTACAGAGCTTCAAAATACTGTTCTATGGAACTACCAGGTAAACGACTAATGTGTCATTCCAAATGAACCACCCAGTGCACTCATGGAGATCTGGAGAGCATTTGATAGGTGTAAGGAACGATATGGTGGTAGCTCCAACTTGTTCTCCGATAGGTATAAGTAATATGGAGAAAATACAGACTAGCCTATTAAAGCCTCTCATATCACGACTATTGTATAGAAGGTAGGGGCTAGGGATCCATTTGGAATTAGGCAAGACTATGTGATAGGATTCATTGCATCAAAAATGATTTACTTACGTCTCATGTGTCCCAAAGAAGAACACTTGGTACTTGTTGGAGGGGGACTTGACCACTCCTTCGGGTAACTCGTTAATCTGCGGAAGAAGGAAACAATGAGTGTAATTGTTAGGGAGTGCTTCAAACTAAATAACTAGGGGCAAAAGTGCAAATATGGTGATTTATGAATTTCAGGAGCTACCGCAAACAATACAAGTTCATATAAAATATTTTGTTTGGCTACTGAAACAAAGAAAAAGGCAGACCAGCATAAACTAAAAAGGCCAGAGCTGTTTTAAGAATTAGGTAATTAAAAATGTACTTCATACACTCACTTGAGAGGCCAGGTTTCAAGTGCTTTAATGACTGACACACACTTTCATTTTCTCAGTCAAATACACACATAGCGTAAATGACTGACATTCAGAGTTCTGTCAAAATGGTGTCTCTCCCCCCAAGGCAAATATTGGGCACTGGACACAGTGGCACATCAATGAGTCTCTTCACCGACCCCCTTCACCCAATTTGAGCTGAACAACAAAACAGATAGCCCTGTGTGTATATGTATGGCATAGTTTAGGGAATAGTAAAGAATTGTTGTTTTGTGTCCTGTGAATGTATTATGAATGTGAATGGAATCATGCACAAATGTATTGATAACCCAACGCTTGGGTGTGTAGTGAGTGTATACTTTTCTGAGGGCTCATTTGAAATATTCTTTGGTGTAGTTGAACACAGACACACATAAATAGAATTCCAAATACTAAGAATTAACATTTCAGAAGTAGGCCTAAATTAGTACTACTTTTATCTCTATTTACATTACAATTACATGCGATGTATCCACAGGCACACTCAAGATACATTTCATATGAGCACATGATACAATAACCCTGTTGTAATCTAAGGAGGAAAAGAGATGACGCCATTATGTCAAACATGTAGGGACAAATATGTCTATTAAGCAAACCAGATCACACTATATATTTTTCTTCACAAATAGCCAGGGAAACACTCCAACATAATTTACAAACTAAGCATTTGTGTTTAGTGAGTCGGCCAGATCAGAGGAATTAGGGACGACCATGGATGTTCTCTTGATAGTGTGTGAATTGGACCAGTTTCCTGTACTGCTAAGCATGTAACGAGTACTTTTGGGTGTCAGGGAAAATGTATGGAGTGAAAAGTACAGTCGAAGGCAATGCATCTCAGTGCAAGAGTGAGCAAAACTGTCAGCAAGGCAACGAGTGGCTACTTTGAAAAATCTAAAATATCAAATATATTTGGATTTGTTTAACACTTTGGTCACTACATGATTCCATGTGTTATTCTACAATGTAGAAAAAATAGTCAAAAATAAATAAATAACTGTTGAATGAGGTGTGTCCAAACTTGAGGTACTGTCTGTGTGTGTGACATATATATACACACACATTTTAAAAATAAACTAATGGCAATTCTTAATGAATTACATGACATACTTTCCACTAATTTGCAATGGAGTCTGAGCTAAAACACCCGTACACCATTTACATTACCTTACAATAGGCTCATGCATTGCTGCCAGACAATCAAATGCCACCGCTGCCACCAAATACCCTATATATATATATACACAAAAGTATGTGGATACCACTTCAAAATCATGTATTCAGCCACACCCTTTTGCGACAGGTGTATAAAATTGATTACACAGTCATGCAATCTCCATAGACGAACATTGCACTTACTGAAGAGCTCAGTGACTTTCAACATGGCACCGTCATAGGATGCCACTTTTCCAACAAGTCAGTTCCTCAAATTCCTGCCCTGCTTGACCTGCCTGTCAACTGTAAGTAGTGTTCTTGTTTAGTGGAAGGGTCTAGGAGCAACAATGGCTCAGCCACGAAGTGGTAGGCCACACAAGCTGACAGAATGGGACCGGCGAGTGCAGAAGCGTGTAGCACGTTTAACTAGTCTGTCCTCGGTTGCAACACTCACTACAGAGTTCCAAACAGCCTCTGGAAGCATCGTCAGCACAAGAACTGTTCGTTGGGAGCTTCATGTAACCGGGTTTCCATGGCCGAGCAGCCGCACACAAGCCAAAGATCAACATGCACAATGCCGAGCGTTTGCTGGATTGGTGTAAAGCTCACTGCCATTGGACTCTGGAAACACTTTTTCTGGAGTGATAAATCACGCTTCACCATCTGGCAGTCCGACAGACAAATCTGGGTTTGGCTGTTGCCAGGAGAAAGCTGCCTTCCCCAATGCATAGTACCAACTGTAAAATTTGGTGGAGGAGGAATAATGGTCTGGGGCTGTTTTTCATGATTCGGCTAGGCCCTTTAGTTCCAGTGAAGGGAAATCTTAATGCTACAGCATACAATGATATTTTAGACAATTCTGTGCTTCCAACTTCGTGGCAACAGTTTGGCATTCTGTATTTTAGTAGGATCCCCATTAGCTGTTTCGAAAGCATGAAAACACAGAACATGAATAGACAAGAACAGAACAGTTTGGGGAAGACCCTTTCCTGTTTCAGCATGACAATACCCCTGTGCACAAATAGAGGTCCATGCAGAAATGGTTTGTCGATGATCGGTGTGGAAGAACTTGGCTGGCCTGCAGAGCCCTGACCTAACTCCCATCAAACACCTTTGGGATTCATTTGAACGCTGACTGCGAGCCAGGTTTAATCACCAAACATCAGTGCCCGACCTCACTAATGCTCTTGTGGCTGAATGGAAGCAAGTCCCCACAGCAATGTTCCAACATCCAGTGGAAAGCCTACACAGAAGAGTGTAGGCTGCTATAGCAGCAAAGGGCGGGACCAACTTCATATTAATGCCCATGATTTAAAAATGTTCGACGGGCAGGTGTCCACATACTTTTGGTAATGAGTATTATCCATTCGGAAATCCCACACTAGCAAACTCAGTTACAATGTTTCAAAGTATCCATTTCGCGACTCGACTAGTAGCAACTTTGTATCACAATCACATTTGAAATACTACTGGTTGGACTTGGAATAGTCTAATATCTTAGAAGTCGAGGGGTAACTGACATTAAATGTACTCCAGCCTATTTGTTACAAGTTGAATATATAATATGTTTGTTTACTTGAAGCCAGGATCTATCAGACAGCCTATACTAGGCCTCGTATCAATGATTAAATTAAACAGCATCTCTGCGAAATGAATAGTACTCAGGACGGCATTTGCTAGGTCAATGTAAAAGTATGTTTACTGCTACAATTTAGATTTCCCAAAATGAAACACCAAATGTATAACAAAAAAAATGTCACTAGCCTATTTCACAGCGCGCAGTCATACGCAAATAAACTTTGCAAAGACCAGGGGTAGGCCTCAATGATCTGATCTAGCAGATAGGCCCATATACATGTGGGATAGAAACAAGAAGACGTAGGCCTACTATTAGCGTTTGGTTAAGAAGTAAAAGTCTGAAGTTGCTTACCCTCGCGGGCCAATGTGGATAACCCTTCATTTTCGCAAACACGAGATCCCCAGGCTTATACTCTTTTTGCCTATTCGACCTCGGCATGGCTTCTCAGTGGATGAATAAGATTTTTTTTATATTTATATAAAAAAATGGACAATGTCGGTTTACTGTTGCAAAAACAACGAAATATAGCAACCTAGAGGATTGCACTTGTTAGGTTAGGAGCTCCAACTTTCGGTTGCTTTAGGTTTTCGCGTCAAAATTCAGCCACGCGTAGAAAATTGGAAAGTGGACGCAATCGAATTGGTAATGTTGCGCGGTCTAGTGCTTTGCAGAGTGTGGTTACAAACTGCACCTATCAATTGTAATTTTCGTATGTTTTATAAAAAATCCCGTTATTCCTGCCGTCCTAATCCTCTGTATATAGAGACTTGTTTTTGTTTGAAATTGGAACCGCTTCCCTCTTCCGAGCAGACTCATTATCTGAAATTGACTAGTATGGGCTAGGCTTGAAACCGAGGTAGCAAAGATATTGGAATTCTGCAAGATTACATAACCTCCAAGGATTTTAAGCTAAATAAACCTACCAAAACACCAACAAAATCCTTATTTTGTATTTGATTTGCTTTACCTCAGATTAAAATTGTCTATAATATTCCACTGATACAATATCATTGATGTATCTGAGTAGCCTATCTAGGGAGATCCAATTCAATTTTCTCCACTATTGTGTCAATCCAAAAGGGGTACTGTATTTGGCTTTATTTTCTTTCACACCGTCCTTTGTAGCATGGTTCCAGAAACCATATGGTGAATGAATGTGTAACCCCACAATTCAGCTTGGTGCAGCTCTGCTGGCTAGTAGTGTGAAAAGGGTTGGGTAGTACACAAGTTTCAAACTGACAATTAACTCTGAAATGTCCAGCTGAACTTTTTTTATTTTAAATGTAACCTTTATTTAACTAGGCAAGTCAGTTAAGAACAAATTCTTATTTACAATGACCTGCCTACCTGGGAACTGTTATTCAGGGGCAGAACAACAGATGTTGACCTTGTCAGCTCAGGGATTTGACCCAGCAACCTTTCGGTTACTGGCCCAACACTCTAACCACTAGGTTACCTGCCACCCCAATTTTATGTCCCAGGGTTGCTCCTGGTATTTTCAATTTAAGACAAAGTGTGGGAATATTGAAAACTCCAAAGAACCTGTACAAATCTGTGTAAAAAATGATTGACATTAATGGATATATCAAGTAAATGTAGTTTTAGCAGTACTTTCACAGGGTTCATTAGTGAGCACTGTCCAGGCGAATTGCTGAATTTCCATCAAGTGTGGAAGAAATGTAATCTTTTAACAACATATTTTTATGCCCTTAGGGAAGACACACCACAAACACGGACAAACACCCTTACATCAGAACACTCATATGATAGCACTTGACAAGGAGTCCTACCCCATTGCAACTGGGGTAGTACATCTTGGAACTTAACAGAGTCTTTGTAACTATGCCTCTTTTAAGACATTATGCATCGAATAAAGATAGACTCTATTTGGAATACCTTGGAGCAGTGAGACTCATCACTCTTTACATTCACCAGAACACAAAAGCAGTGTGACCATCAGTCGGCTGAAAGAGTCCAGTCTTCCTGTTAGATATTAGTACAAATCCAAGACCAACCAAAATATATCCAACTAAACCAAACCCGTTTGATGTGATGCCAGACTAACCATAGTGCCTTAGTCTTGCCTATACACTTTTGACACTTCATCGTATAGCATCTCAAGTATCTTGTTTGACAGGTTCTTAGCAGTACAGACAAAGGTTGCAGAAAAACCTGTTAGCAGTTTTGGGTCCATCCACACTTATGCCTAAGGATAGCTTCCTGGGTATTCCAAACAAGGCATCTGCAGCTACAATTTGAGTCCCATTTGCCTAAAATAAATTACTCCCACCTGTCAAATCCATATGGTTGTTTCTTGCTGTATACCCGAGGACATAGAGAGGTTCTTCTGACATCTGAGGTGGCTGGTGGAATCCAACTACTAGTATTGAGTACATGCCCAGTGGGAAAAACTTGGTTGAAAGGATGTCAGTATGACGTCGTTTTATGACATCTTATTTTGGTGACAAACTGGTTGAAAAATTATGTTTTTTAAACCAACCAGAAAATAACGTATTTTTCTGACCACCATATGACCAGTTGGTCATAATTGTGACTATCTGACCAGCTGGTCATAATTCTGACCACTATAATATGTGATATATTATGTAGCCTACTGGTCATAGTTAAGACCCCATCATAGACCCCATTATTACCTAAGCTGCTAGTCGGAAGTCCTTGTATGACTCATTTGTGAAGTTCCTGTAAGATCGAATTTCTCCTCCAAATAAAGTACAGGAAATGAGAAGCACAAATGTTGTTGTTGGGTATTCATGGATCAGTATTTCAACCCAAACACGGTGTGCTGAGTAAAGACAGTAAAAGTTGGCTAAAATACACTCACTTTGGATCAACATGATAGCAACATTAGATTTGTAAATTATCAGTACTATTATATATTCTATGCAGAATATCACTACTACAGTTCGTCAGATTATGCAGAATAGTGCAGAAAAGCTAGAATGATCAGCTGCTGATGAACAGGTGCTCTAAGGTCAATTGAAAGCTCATTGGATACAGTACATACCTCCCACAATTCCAAATGAAGAACAATGTTTCTACCATTGCGAAACCTAAGGATGCCAGTGCCACAGTCTCTACAACACCAGATCTCACCGCCTCCCCCCTGTGACACTCCACAACTGACACAGCATGCTGTGTCTAGTGGAGTTGAAGCTCAACAGCTGGGATGTGAAGCAGCAACTCCTGCAGGGTCCTGCAGTGTCCTCTGTATCAGTCTCTTGGTCTTGGTCTTAGTCTTTGTATATTTAAAGGGTTAATTTCCCTGAAAGGTTTAAAGGATGTCCATGTACTTGAAAGATACCATGTACCAATAGCTTATTTTTTGTCAGATCACCATAACAATGGTAGATTTGTACCTGCTGGACCTACTGGACCTAATACACAATAGGTACCTACTGTTCTCATTCAATAGGGAGATTTGTTTTTAGGGTTAGTGTTTGGAATTTTTAAAAACCTTTTTATGGTTAGGCCCATCAGGTGCGTGTTCAGCATAGGGCTGAAATCTATCTACATGTCAGAGTCCAATCTAATTGTTTTGTATCTTTTGACAATACCGGCAATTATTTAAATTAACCCTTTTTTTGGTTTGATATGACTTTTATGAATATTTGATAGGATATTGTACCATAGGATATTGATCTATGGGGGGAATAACATTTTCCATGTCAAAGTCAAGGTGCACAGAAAAGGTGGTTTTGCAGACTCTGATGGTGTGTTCAGTAAAGTTGATGGATGTGAGTGGAAGACTGTGACATTGGAAAATGGAGCAAATGGGAGATGTATTTTGGGAGACCCAATTGCTTTCGCGCAAATGGTGGAGGATGCATTGGAAAAGGTGGAGTTAACCAGAGTTACCAGGAGTGGTATGTGGTTGATTTATTGTGTATCGGAAGAACAAAAGGAACCGGTAAAAGGTGTCATCTCTGGCATCTCGGTGGAAATTGAGGCTCCATGTCATAAACACCACATACCAGGAGCAGTGGAGGAACGTAGGAAATGTTTGGTTGAATGGACAGAAGGGAAGTCTATATGTTATTGATATTTGATGAAGAGTTTCTGCGGTTTGCTGGGGTAAATGAGATACGCAGTGAGATGTTTGTGAACAAGCTGTTGCAATGTCGTAATTGTAAAAGGTTTGGGCATTTGTCAAATGTGTGTAGAAGGAATAAATATGTTACTGAAAACCCAGTCAAATCAAATTTGATTTGTCACGTGCTTTGTAAACAACATGTGTAGACTAACAGTGAAACGCTAATTTACAGCCCTTCCCAACAATGCAGAGAGAAAGAAAATAGAAAAATAATAGAAAAGTAAAACACATAAAAATAAATACACAAACATGGCTATATACACGGGGTGCCAGTACTGAGTTGATGTGCAAGGGTACGAGGTAATTGAAGTAGATACTCCATATATTCAAATTAGTTGATTCGGCTATTTCAGCCACACCCTGTAATGTAGTTCGTCTGTTGTTTGAAGAGAGTCAGACCGAAATGCAGCGTGTAGGTTACTCATGACTTTTAATGAAGCTAATACGGTACATGAAATAACGGAAGAAGAAAACAACAAACGAAAGAAACTAATACAGCCTATCTGGTGACTAACACTAAGACAGGTACAATCACCCACGAAATACAACGCGCACTCAGGCTGCCTAAATACGGTTCCCAATCCGAGACAACGAGAATCAGCTGACTCCAATTAGGAATCGCCTCAGGCAGCCAAGCCTAACTAGACACACCCCTACTAATACACACTCCTAATAAATACAAACCCCAATACGAAATACAACATATAAACCCATGTCACACCCTGGCCTACCCAAACATATAACAAAAACACAAGATACAATGACCAAGGCGTGACACACCCGTTGCTGACAGGTGTATAAAATCAAGCACAAAGCCATGCAATCTCCATAGACAAACATTGGCAGTAGAATGGCCTTACTGAAAAGCTCAGTGACTTTCAATGTGGCACCATCATAGGATGCCTCCTTTCCAACAAGTCAGTTCGTCAAATGTATGCCTGCCCCAGTCAACTCTAAGCGCCGTTATTGTGAAGTGGAAACATCTAGTCGCAACAACGGCTCATTCCGCGAAGTGGTTGGCCACACAAGCTCACAGAATGGGACCTCCAAGTGCTGAAGTTGTAGTGCGTAAAAATCATCTGTCCTTGGTTGCAACAATCACTACCGAGTTCCAAACTGCATATGGAACCAACGTCAGCACAATAACTGTTATTTGGTAACTTCATGAAATGGGTTTCCATGGCCAAGCAGCCATGCACAATGCCAAGCATCGGCTGGAGTTGTGTAAAGCTCGCTGCCATTGGATTCTGGAGCAGTGGAAACATGTTTTCTGGAGTGATGAATCACGTATCACCATCTGACAGTCCGACAGAGGAATCTGGGTTTGGCGGATGCCAGGAGAACGCTACCTGCCGAATGCATAGTGCCAACTGTAAAGTTTGGTGGATGAGGAATAATGGTCTGAGACTGTTTTTCATGGGTTGGGCTAGGCCCATTCATTCCAGTGAAGGGAAATCTTAATGCTACTTACATTATAGACAATTGTGTGCTTTCAACTTTGTGTCAACAGTTTTGGGAAGGCCCTTTCCTGTTTCAGTATGACAATGCCCTTGTGCACAAAGCGAGGTCCATTCAGAAATGGTTTGTCGATGATCGGTGTGGAAGACTGGACTGGCCTGCACAGAACCCTTACTTCAACCCCAACGAACACCTTTGGGATGAATTGGAACAACGACTACGAGCCAGGCTTTATCGCCCAACATCATTGCCCGACCTCAATAATGTTCTTGTGACTAAATGGAAGCAAGCAGTCTTCCAACATCTAGTGGAAAGCATTCCCAGAAGAGTGGCTGTTATAGCAGCAAAGGGAGGACCAACTCCATATTAATGCCCATGATTTTGGGATGAGATGGTCGACAAGCAGGTGTCCACATACTTTGGTAATGTAATGTATGTACATATAACTAGGAGTAAGTGACGGATAGTAAACATTAGCAGCAGCGTATGTGAGGAGTCAAATAGGGTCAATGCAGATAGTTAAATAGTTAACCAAATAGCTACCCAGACTAACTATTTAGCAGTCTTATGGCTTGGGGGTAGAATCTGTTCAGGGTCCTGTTGGTTCCAGATTTGATGCATTGGTACCGATTGCCGTGCGGTAGCAGAAAGAGCAGTCTATGACATTGGTGGGTGGAGTCTGACAATTTTTAGGGCCTTCCTCTGACACCTCCTGGTATACAGGTCCTGGATGGCAGGGAGCTCAGCCTCAGTGATGTACTGGGTCGTACTCACTACCCTCTGTAGCGCTATGTGGTCGGATGCCAAGAAGTTGCTATACCAAGCGGTAATTTCCAATAGTCCACGATCGGCTCCTTTGTCTTGCTGATGTTGAGGAAGAGGTTCTTGTCCAAGCACCACACTGCCAGGCATATGACTCCTCCCTAAAGATTGACTCATCATCGTCAGTGATCAGACCTACCACCATCATGTTGTTGGCAAACTTAATGATGGCATTGGAGTCGTGCGTAGCCACGCAGTCGTAGGTGAACAGGTAGTACAGGAGGGGACTAAGCATGCACCCTTGAGGGGCCCCGTGTTGAGGTGTCAGCGTGGCAGATGCGTACTTGCCTAACATCACCACCTGGGGGTGGCCCATCAGGAATACCAGGATCATGTTTCAAAGGGAGGTGTTCAGTCCCAGGGTCCTTATCTTAGTGATGAGCTTGGAGGGCACTATGGTTTTAAAAGCTGAGCTACACTCAGTGGATACACAGTGCTGCAATTGTGTAAGAGTGAAAGAGGTTGAAGTAGCAATCTGTCCAGCCGGTCTCCTATGCAGAGGCATTGGAAATTGCAGAAGGAGCAAGTGGAAATTAGGAAGAAATGTCAATAGACATCTTGAAGCCTGGAAAAAATGTTTATTAGTTGAAGGATCCTGAAATTCTGATAGTAAAGAAGGTGGATTTCGTTGCGTTTATTGCGCATGTGACAAATTATACATGCCAAACTGGATATAATTGTGAATGTGGCTAAAAGGTTTTTGGATCTCCAGCATTGGTGGGAAAAGTACTCAATTCTCATACTTAAGTAAAGGTAAAGATGTCTTAATAGAAAATGACTCAAGTAAAAGTAAAAGTCACCCAGTGAAATAATACTTGAGTAAAAGTCTAAAAGTATTTGGTTTAAAATATATACTCTTGTTCAAAAGTTTGGGATCAGTTAGAAATGTTCTTGTTTTTGAAAGAAAGGCACATTTTTTGTCCATTAAAATAACATCAAATTGATCAGAAATATAGTGTAGACCTTGTTAATGTTGTAAATAACTATTGTAGCTGGAAACGGCTGATTTTAAGGGAAATATCTGCATGGGCGTACAGAGGCCCATTATCAGCAACCATCACTCCTGTGTTCCAATGGCACGTTCTGTTAGCTAATCCAAGTTTATCATTTTAAAAGGCTAATTGATCATAATAAAACCTTTTTGTAATTATGTTAGCACAGCTGAAAACTGTTGTTTTGATTAAAGAAGCAATAAACTTGTCCTTATTTAGACTAGTTGAGTATCTGGAGCATCAGCATTTGTGGGTTCGATTACAGGCTCAAAATGGACAGAAACAAAGAAGTTTCTCCTGAAACTCATCAGTCTATTCTTGTTCTGAGAAATTAAGGCTATTCCTTGCGAGAAATTGCCAAGAAACTAAAGATCTCGTACAACACTGTGTACTACTCCCTTCACAGAACAGAGCAAACTGGGTCTAAACAAAATAGAAAGAGGAATGGGAGGCCTCGGTGCACAATTGAACAAGAGGACAAGTACATTAGAGTGTCTAGTTTGAGAAACAGATGCCTCACAAGTTCTCAACTGGCAGCTTCATTAAATAGTACCTGCAAAACACCAGTCTCAACGTCAACAGTGAAAAGGCAACTCCGGGATGTTGGCCTTCTAGGCAGAGTTGTAAAGAAAAAGCCAAATCTCAGACTCTTTTTATTGGCCAGTCTGAGATGTGTCTTTTTCTTTGCAACTCTGCTTAGAAGGCCAGCATGCCGGTACTATTTAATTAAGCTGTCAGTATATGGCAGCATGCACCTTTAACGTTTGTTTGCAGCCCGTTATAATACCATAGAAGAAGAAGAAGAAGAAGAAGGGAGCATGGCAGCAAAATGGTTACCAACGTAATTAAATAGGATCATAAACTGAGTTGTTCGAGACCTGAATGCTGATTGGCTGACAGCCGTGGTATTTCAGACTGTATATAAAGCATATGACAAAGCATTTATTTTTACTGCTCTAATTACGTTGTTAACCAGTTTATAATAGCAATAAGGAACCTCTGGGGTTTGTGATATATGGCCAATATACGATGTCTAACAGGCTGACGACACCGCTCGCGTCGCAAAATAAATGTAGAAATCTATATTATTCAATTATTGCACCCACACTGCTCGCACGCGCCAATGAGCGTCTGCATTGCCAAAGGCTAAAATAGAAGATAGTTCTATTTGTGATGCAGATCGCGCTGCAAGCCCTGCCTCTCCCATGTCCTCATTCATTTATAGAAGCAGGTACCCACGTGCCATCTCCTCATTGGTTATACCCACGTGGGTGACTGAAAGACGATCGAGATCGGTGGCGGTAATACATCTAATTTATGAAAGTTGCCAATCGCAATATAAAGTCCAGAGAAGAAAAAGCCTGGAAGGAGGAGAGATGACTAGAAACAATTCAGTTGACCATTTTATATATGGATTAATTGTCAGAGTAGAGGACCTTGTGCATTTCAGGTAAAATAACAACTCAATGTTTATATCCCTGGACAATTTAGCTAGCAACCGAAAGCTAGCTAAACAGGACAAATTAGCTAGCAAGTGCAAGCTAGCTAGCTAAATTGCCATACATGTTTAATGCTTTCGACTTGTCCCCAAATTAATGTAATTGGTTCAGAGTTTGTTTTGATATTTTGGCATTATTGCTTAATTAGATGAAATGTCCTTTTTTCCTCCATTTCCATAAAAAAAATGTGCAATCCCTTTTCCAAACTATGAAAGGCAGCACCACCCAACAAGGAAGCATCTAGTCTGCCGGAAAACAAAACGAAGAAGGTGGATTTGCGTCGAAGCTGCGCAATTAGTAGCAGCTTGAACACTTCTGTTTTGCACGCATCCATCCATGGTATTAGAGACCCCAAAAAGGATAAGCTAGTGATTGCTGTTATTGGATGGAACGAGCTATTTTGGTGGAGGAAAGAAACCATGGGTATTGACTGCATAATATTCCGTGTAACGTTAAACTAGAACTGGCTTAACATTCACATTAAAGGTATGTTAAGCACCTGCCGAGGCCTTGTTTGCTTCGAGTCAAGTCAGTAATCGGCCTGTTTGGAACATTATTAACTTACTCTGCAGAGGCTCGACTTGAGCCGCAGGATTTAGCCTCTAGCGAGTCAATTGTTTACAATTTGAAAATTAGCTATAAAGTTTGTCATAAATGTAAATTGTTGTCCACAATTTATTGGTTGTTCTCATGAAGTAAGCCTCGTATACGTGTACGGCCAAACAATTTTAGCTAGCGAACGTTAGCTATCGTAAACTTGGCAGGTGTGGGTCGGTGGGTGCAGCTAGCTAGTTAGGCCATATCAGTATTTACCCGCTACTTATGCCAAAGCTGCTCCAGAAACATCAACAATGTCTTTGGTAGCGTATGCTAGCAGTGATGACAGTGATTCAGACGAAACGTCTAACGTTAGTTCCATCGTCCCGGGTAGCAAACGTGGGGGGCTTTTCGCACGCCTCCCTGACCCTAAAAGATCTGCCTCAGAGGCACTAGGAAACGTGCGACCAAGCAAAGGGACAACACACTTATCTTCACGGAACACTGTGTCAAACGATTGCGACGAGGACTCAGTTACCCGTTCTCAGCCGTCCAAGGGAGGGTTGCCTTTCGACTTACCTAAACCGAAGAAGCGAACAGAGCCTGTCAAAATCCCTATACCTGAGATAAAGAGAGGGGATGTAAGTAACAGGGCCGCAGGCTCATAACCATGCTAGATTTTAAACATTTAATGTGCTTGTTTTGAAATGGATTAGAAGTGTTGATTTCAAAATGATCCTATGTCTTGTCAACAGTCTGACTCTGATGAAGATGAACCAAGGAGAAAGAAATCCCTGCCCCAGGTAAAACATGATTTGCATTTTAGATCATTTTCAGTGACAAATTCTCAGTATATTTAACCTTTATTCAACTAGGCAAATCAGTTGAGAACTAATTATTTACAATGATGGCCAAACCCGGGTGACGCTGGGCCAATTGTGCGCTGCCCTATGGGACTCCCAATCACAGCCGGAGGTGATTAAAAAACTATATATATATATTTCACCTTTATTTAACCAGGTAGGCTAGTTGAGAACAAGTTCTCATTAACAACTGCAACCTGGCCAAGATAATGCAAAGCAGTGCGACACAAACGACAACACAGAGTTACACATGGAATAAACAAACATATTCAATAATACAATAAGGGGGGGAAAGTCTATATACAGTGTGTGCAAATGAGGTAAGATAAGGGAGGTAAGGCAATAAATGGGCCATAGTGATGAAATAATTACAATATAGCAATTAAACGCTGAAGTGATATATGTGCAGAAGATGAGTGCAAGTAGAGATACTGGGGTGCAAAGGAGCAAAATAAATAACAGTATGAGGATGAGGTAGTTGGATGGGCTATTTACAGATGGGCTATGTACAGGCGCAGTAATCTGTGAGCTGTTCTAACAGCTGGTGCTTAAAGCTAGTGAGAGAGATGAGTCTCCAGCTTCTGTGATTTTCTAGTTTGTTCCAGTCATTGGCAGCAGAGAACTGGAAGGAAAAGTGGCCAAAGGAGGAATTGGCTTTGAGGGTGCATAGTGAAATATACCTGCCGGAGCTCGTGCTACGGGTGGGTGCTGCTATGGTGACCAGTGAGCTGACATAAGGCGGGGCTTTACCTAGCAAAGACGAATAGATGACCTGGAGCCAGTGGGTTTGGCAACGAATATGAAGCGAGGGCCAGCCAACGAGAGCATACAGGTTGCAGTGGTGGGGAGTATATGGGGATTTGGTGACAAAATGGATGGCACTGTGATAGACTGCATCCAATTTGCTGAGTAGAGTGTTGCAGGCTATTTTGTAAATTCCATCGTCTAAGTCGAGGATCGGTAGGATAGTCAGTTTTACGAGGGTATGTTTAGCAGCATGAGTGAAGGATGCTTTGTTGCGAAATAGGAAGGCAATTCTAGATTTAATTTTGGATTGAAGATTCTTAATGTTAGTCTGGAAGGAATGTTTACAGTCTAACCAGACAGGTATTTGTAGTTGTCCACATATTCAGAATCATCCAGAGTAGTGATGCTGGACGGGCAGGCAGGTGTGGGCAGCTATCTGTTGAAGATACATCAGCTACTTGGGTGAAGGAGAAATGGGGGGAGGCTTGGGCAAGTTGCTGTGGGGGGGTGCAGGGCTGTGGACTGGGGTAGGGGTAGCCAGGTGGAAAGCATGGCCAGCCATAGAAAAATGCTTGTTGAAATTCTCAATTATTGCGGATTTATCGGTGGTGACAGTCTTTCCTAGCCTCAGTGCAGTGGGCAGGTGGGAGGAGGTGCTCTTATTCTCCATGGACTTTAGTGTCCCAGAACTTTTTGGAGTTTGTGCTACAGGATGCAAATATCTGTTTGAAAAAGCTAGGCTTTGCTTTCCTAACTCCCTGTGTGTATTGGTTCCTAACTTCCCTGAAAAGTTGAATATCGCGGGGGCTATTCGATGCTAATGCAGTACGCCACCAGATGTTCTTGTGCTGGTCAAGGGCAGTCAGGTCTGGAGTGAACCAAGGGCTATATCTGATCCTGGTTCAATTTTTTTTTAATGGGGCATACTTATTTAAGATGGTGAGGAAAGCACTTTTTAAAGAATAACTAGGCATCCTCTACTGATGGAATGAGATCAATATCCTTCCAGGATACCCGGGCCAGGTCAACGAGAAAGGCCTGCTCGCTGAAGTGTTTTAGGGAGCGTTTGACAGTGATGAGGGGTGGTCGTTTGACCGCAGACCCATTACGGACACAGGCAATGAGGCAGTGACCGCTGAGATCCTGGTTGAAGACAGCAGAGTTGTATTTGGAGGGCAGACTGGTTAGGATGATATCTATGAGGGTGCCCGTGTTTACGGATTTGGGGGCATCAAGCTTAGATTGTAGGATGGCCCGGGGTGTTAAGCGTGATACAGCCTGGAAATGTGGATGTAGGCCTTGCCAACCATACCTATCATGTTCTAAGCCCTCATCTAAGTCGTCACTAGCCGGCCTCCGCCCAGTACCCTGCTCTGAACCTTATTAACTTTTCTAGCCGGCTACCACTTGGTACTCTACCCTGCACCCTAGACTGCTACCCGATGTATATAGTCATGAACACTGGTAACTTTAATGTTATACGGTTTCACCCACATATGAATACACAGTATTTTAGTCATGATTCATCCTAAATAACTTATTTAAAAAATGTCAGGATTGTGTGTATTGTTTGTTCTTCTAGTTATTAATGCACTGTTAGATCTAGGAACATAAGCATTTCGCTGTACCCGTGATAACATCTGTAAATCTGTGTATGTGACCAACAAACTTTGATTATTTAGGACCTTTTTTCTTTCTCTCTTTCCATCTCTATCTCAGGGTCCTGGCACTGGCCTTTCCTCCCTCCTGCCTCAGCCAAAAAACATGGTTGTGAAGGAGATGCAGAGGGCCCTAGTGCCGCACACCCTCACCAAGCGGCCTGAGCCAAGGAAACCCACAAAGCCCTCCTTAGGGGCCTCCCAGGGCCACCTCAGCTCCAGTGCATCCCCCTCCGCCATCAAAGCAGCAGCTAAATCGGCTGCCCTGCAGCTAGCGAGGCAAATAGCTGCTGAGGAAAGTGACGAAGAACTTGCCCCCGAGAACTACTTCTCCCTGGAAGACAGCGCCAAGCCTCTCCCCGCTGTGGTCCCCAGCTTGAACCCGGAGCCTGTCCCCACCTCAGGCCTGCTACCTGCTCCTCCAGGCATGCAGCGTGGTACATTCCAGTCAGATGCCCCTCTGGACTTTAGCGCAAACCAAGAGGGAGCTTGGGGAGGTCAACAGCTAGGGGTGTACCAGCAGCCCTCGGCAGAGCCTCAGGTACGGAGAAAATTTGGGTCAATGGATACACTACATAACCAAAAGTGGACACATGCTTGTGGAACATCTCATTCCAAAATGAGCATTAATATGGAGTTGGTCCCCCTTTACTTTAATAGCAGCCTCCACTCTTCTGGGAAGGCTTTCCACTAGATGATGGAACATTGCTGCAGGTATTTGCTTACATTCACAAGAGCATTAGTGAGGTTGAGCGCTGATGTTGTGCGATTAGGCCTGGCTCGCAGTTGGGTTTATCAATTCATACCAAAGGTGTTTGGGGTTGAGGTCAGGGCTCTGTGCAGACCAGTCCAAGTTCTTCCACACCGTTCTCGACAAACAATTTCTGTATGGACGTTGCTTTGTGCACGGGGCATTGCCATGCTTAAACAGGAAAGGGCCTTCCCTAAACTGTTGCCACAACGTTGGAAGGTAAGAATCGTCTCAACTGTCATTATATGCTGTAGCGTTAAGACTTCCCTTCACTGGAACTAAGGGGCCTTGCCCGACCCATGAAAAACAGCCCCGGACCATTATTCTTCCTCCACCAAACTTTACCGTTTTCACTATGCATTCGGCATGTCGCGTTCTCCTGGCATCTGCCAAACCCAGATTAGTCCGTCGGACTGCCAGATGATGAAGCGTGATTCATTACTCCAGAGAATGCGTTTCCACTGGCGGCGAGCTTTACTCCACTCCAGCCGACACTTGGCATTGCGGATGGTGATTTTAAGATTGTGTGCAGCTGCTCGGCCATGGAAACCATGAAGCTCTCAACAAACAGTTTTTGTGCTGACGTTGGTTCCAGAGGCAGTTATGAACTCTGTAGTGAGTGCTGCAACTGAGGACAAACTACTTTACATGCTTGGGCACTCGGCGGTCCCGTTCTGTGAGCTTGTGTGGCCTACCACTTCATGACTAAGCCTTTGTAACAGCACTTACAATTGACCCGGGCAGCTCTAGCAGGGCAGAAATTTGACGAACTGACTTGTTGGAAAGGTGGCATCCAATGACGGTGCCACGTTGAAAGTCATGAAGCTCTTCTGTAAGGCCGTTCTATTGCCAATGTTTGTCTACGGAGATTGCATGGCGCTGTGCTCAATTTTATACACCAGTCATCAACGGGTGTGGCTGAAATGGCTGAATCCAGTAATTTAAGGGATGTCCATATAATTTTGTGTATATATAGTGTGTAGCTCTTTATCCCTCTAGCTAGCTAGATGGACATATATAAGCTTAGCAATGCATTGTGTAAAACTATGTTGCCAATACATCAAAATAAACTCCAATAATACTCAACTTCCACAATAGACCAAATACAATAGACCTACTGTGCATTACCAACTCAAATGTCCAACTACAACTTATTTTAGGTGAGAGCAAATTATGGATATCAGTCGTACCAAGCTGATATTCAGTTTCAAACATCAGATGTACTATGCCCAGAATTGATCCTTATTGACCCCTGTGAGTTTGGCACACAGCAGTTTGCTGTAAAATCTCTTGTTCTCATCCGTTGAGATGACTCAGGGTGGCGTAATGCTCTTGTGTCATGTTGCATTGATACAGGCTAACAAAAAACATCCTGTTGGATAGGGTTACTACAACGAGGCTTACTACCAGGATCCAGAGTCTGACCCAGCGTTGCCCGAGCCAGAGCAACCTAGTTCCTCCGCCCTGTTTGATGATGAAGCGGTAAGAATGTTTCTTGACTTGACATTGGTCTGTTGGCTTGTTATTGATCAGGAACGTGATTTTTCCCTGATCAATCAGGAAGCCTTTCCCTTCTGACATCCTGTATATCACTGAATTTGACCTACCGCGAAACTAATATCCTGCTCTTCTTGATTTGTTTTATATTGTCCTGATTGCATCCATAATTGTCAGCATAGTTCATACACTGAATAGAGGTTGCTGCTTCAAGATATAGAAGAGTATATATTTTCTGGTTGCAGTTCATGAGGCTGCAGGGGAAGAGGAACAGGGGCAAGGAAGAGGTGAAGTTCCTGGAGATTAAGGGAGATGACCAGCTGAGCGGCAATCAGCAGTGGATGACCAAGAGCATGACGGAAGAGAAGCAAGAGCGCAAATCCTTCAGCAAGGTGAGGAAGATTTGCACTGGAACCATCCCCATATTGCTTACACTTGTCCATTCTTTTCAGATCTGTTAACATCAAAGGGTTAGGTGCTAGGAGCTGAATTGGAACCTGGATTGTAGTAGTGATTATGTGGTAGGGGAATGTAAGGCGACAGTGGATTTAGAGTTGAGGAGTTGGTAGGTTAAGACTTTTTTTCATGTCGCTTAGTGAGGATTTTGTTATCTGATCTCAACCTTGCTTGGGCTGACTCCCTAACCTCTTCCCTATGTCTGTAGAAAAAGGGAGACCAACCCACAGGGCAACAGCGACGCAAGCACCAGATCACATACCTCATCCACCAGGTGAGTAAATACTGTTTACATTGCTACAGTACTGTCTTGAACCCTACTGTCTTCAGTAGACTCAAACCGGAGAAAAACAAAATGTGTTCCCACTGGACAAGTTGTCCTTCTGTTGAGAATAAAATAAAATGTTTTTCCCTGTTTGGCGCCTACTGAACACAACTTGGCACACCTATCACTGGCAATCATTTTGGAAACACTTAACATGCATGGTTATTGGCCTCATATCAACAGACCTGGATTTGACCAGATATGTGATTTGTACAAGCAAAATGTGTCAAAGTTTGAGTTAACTTGTAATTCTGATCACCTATAGGCAAAGGAGCGAGAGCTAGAGCTGAAGAACAACTGGGCTGACAACAAGCTGACTCGCCGGCAAACACAGGCCAAATACGGCTTTTAAGAACCGTAACAGAAGGCTTGGTGGCATGCATAGCCCCCCCTGGAGATTTAGAGTAGTACAGTCCAGAAGATGTTCTCAACATGGGGCAGAGGTTACACACCTCATAGACCCATCCTTGGAGATGTTAACACTGACTTTCCTTTTTGTCCCCCCTGTTTGTGGGCCACCCTGGATTTGATACTTAACATTGCTGATATAAAGTAGTTTTGGTGGTCTATTTGATATTTGTTTGTTGGCTGCATAGGAAATCAAACTAATCAGACTGCTGCACACATGCTTTCCTGGGAAATTGTATTTAAATGCAATTTTATGTGCTGGTGGTGGTATTTCACCAGATTACACATTACTGATAATTGGTCGTTCCAGTCTGAGCATAAGAGGAATGTTTTCCTTGCGGAATCCATATTGTATGTTTCCAATGGTGGGACAGTGACCAGCTCTAAAATTGTCAATCAACCACCACCTTCCCCTAGTTTTTTAAATGTTAGGAAACACTTTTTCTCCTTGGTGGAATTTCTGTTGTGGAGATGTATTCCAAACAGGTCAGGTTGAAGCATCTCTTTACTGTATTTTGGGGGAAGAGTTAGTCTTTGAAAGGAGCCAGAAACTCCTGTCTGCCAATAAATACAATCATATACAGTGACTTATTGGTATTATAATGAACTGTGCAATTTGAATAAATACTGCCTGTTGCTCAGCCTGTGGAGAATCTTGTAGGATGTTGCCTTCTCTTCAGAGGGAGCATGGATGTGAAATTGGATCCGTTTTGTATTTTACCATCCCGGCTAGCTAACCAGGTTTTTAAATGTCTCTCTTGCCAGACCTCAACATTTAGTGAGGATTTGGGAATCCATATTTCTGAAGGGTGCTCTCTGCACATTCTGCTGGTGTTATAGCGTTATATGATAGCAATTCTGGATCGAAAGACAGATACTGTATGTATAAGAAATATGCTACGGTACATTCCTTGCTTACACTTACCCAATCCTCACAGATCGTCACGGGTGTGAAGAGAAATGGAACTTGGAAGGGCAGTTTACTAATCATTACACCTGGATAACTCTCCCCCCAAAGAAAATGCTGAAAACCAGCATCTCTGTTCTACCTTTCGTGATGAGCTAGCTCGTGTTTTGTATATTGACTCCTATTAAGTAAAAGCAGATATCATGTAACCATGTTCACAACTTGGCATTGGCAGGGACAAAGACTGGCACTGCCAAAAGCACTCCATTGGGGACAATGCTATAGACAGACTGCTAGATTTAAAGGTGTTACGGCTAACTATTTTAGGCACTCAGATCTTAAAGGTCTGTGCTTTGCCAAGCTAATTAGGAGGCATTTCAATACTGTATATCTGTAAGAGGCAGGGGAAATACCTTTGTTTTACCCTACTGTTACATGTTTTGTGCTGTTACAATAAATGTATTTCATTTCCTGACTTGCCAGATTTGATACGTATTGTCCAACACCTCAGCTCTTAACATTAAGGACAAACCGAAATAAAAATCAGTCGATGGTGCTGACACCTGGAAAACCAGACCGAGTTAACAGCTTCATCCCAGGCAGTTGCACTGTAACTACTCATGTGAAAGTGATGGTATGCATATGAAAATAATGAAATGACAAAATGAGACTAGAATACAATATAACTCAATCTTGCACTTTCAAAACAGATCCAAAGATGCTTTAATCATTTATTGTCAGGAGTCAAACAGTAAACCGCCCCGGCAGCATCTAGTAATGACAAAGTAGCTTTGGAGTACTTAAAGTTTAGTCCTCAATCGTGGGGTTCTTTGTCTTTTTCCTGAGTCGCTTCTGGAATAGGGGCCTCTTCTACTGCAGCTGCGACATTCTGCTTTTGCCTTTTCAACAGTTTGCGCCCAGTCGCTGTAGGGTCTTCAAAGGGCACCACCGACATGGGGATGCGCACAGTATCTATCCCATTAACCTGGGGAGACAAAGGCATATGAACACTGGAACCACAGGGCCAGATTACCACACAGGACACTAACCTTAACCCCCCAGATATCATATGAACATCATAAGCCATGACAAAATGTGTTAAATTGTAGGAAATTAGCTATAAAAAGAAAAATGTGTAGATGTAAAACTGCAAATTTCTCTGCGCCATGGCAAAAACTAATTGCAGCAAATTAGTTTCCCCAAATAATACAAAATAAAAAGAGCTAAATCTAATATGTGTGAAAATAGTTTTGATATAGGTGTAGTTTTGATGGGACATTGCTAGATGGGCAGCCAACTGTCGGGTAAAGGAAGGGCGGGAGGGGAATGACATGTCCTAAAACAGCTTAGAACAAACATATCTAAATTCTAACAACGTCAGTGTGTTAAATATACTTTATTCACAAAAGTCAGTGGTGGTTCTAGTGTTAATGAAATGCCTTAAATCATCTCAACCATTTTGGCTCCTCAGTCTCCAGTTTCTGGTCTGATACCAGACCAGAGCCATTTGAGCTGCTGCTCTCTTCATTAGTAATGAAAGAGAAGTTATTTTGGTAGTAAAAAGCCAATGCTTTCATTGGAGAAAATTACCAATAAAACCCACAGTTCCACACATTTAGACCAGACCAAATAAAATGTCAACACAGTTAAATATGAAGTTGTGCCCTTACTGTGACCTCACACCAGTAATCTCCCAGGTCTTTGATTGACTCTTCTGGTAGTCTCAGTGCATGAGGTGGCACAAATATGCCCCGCTGAATAGGAAAAAGATAAGACTAAATCAAAAGATTGAAGTGAAAGCAATGACTGCTTCTCAGTCATCATTGGCAACCTTTGTTACAGAACATGGTAGAAAATGCTACCAAACCGACACCACTTAATCAGTAGAGGATGATTAGACATGAGTGAATGTGGACAATTCCACAGTAACAGTGTTGCTGAGACTCCCAATTTTTTTCACTTTAATATGTCAACAAAAACCAATCATTGAAAAGTTGAAACATACAACTACGCACAAGAACTACTTTTAACAATTTTACAAAAACACATTTGCAGTTGCAAAGGTTGGTAACAGAATGACGGTTTGTGCCATCATTCTGCTACCCAACTTTGCATCTGCCCTGTTCTTCAAGTAAATGTGTTTTTGTAAAATGTTCAGTGAAAATCGTTAAAAGTAGTCCTTGTGCATAGAGTTGTATGGTTTGTTGAACATTTTCAACCGTGAAATTGCTCTATTACTGTCTGTTTGATGAAAATGGTGATTACCCAACCCTTGCAGATCTGTGACTGCTTCAAGGAAGGATGAATGTCCTCCATTTTTCATTTTACTGAATAATCTACAAGCCCGGTCTTACCTTCTGGAGAATCTGTCTGCAGACTATCTCTTTGGTGATGTCATACTCAATGGAGGTTCTTTTCTCAACCTTCAACTCCATATGCTTCAGGATCTCCACCGTCTGCAAATAAGACACACAGCTCGGTTGTAGACAACTGACAGACTAATGGGTAGTAGGAGCGATGTTAATTTGCAAATACAGAAGTACAAATAGGATCTATTAAATATTATTCTAGTTGTTTCAGACAAACGGTTGGTGATGAGCAACACAGCCACAGTACACCAACTTAAGCAGGGGTTAGTCTTAGAAATGAGATGAACTAAAGGAAAAAGGAATGCCCTGCTCACCAGCTGTCCTGTGCGGGTTTGGATTCTCTCCTCGGGCCTCCCTTCATGTAAAAGCTGTAGAGGGAAATGATACGTCTGTTTTATGAGGTGCAATATAAGGACTGCATATAACATAGGATCCAGCTATGTTTCATCAACCCTACAATAAAAATGGCAGACTCGCACCCATGAACCTTTTTCTACAAACCATACCCTCAATGCATCTAAAGACTCAGAAGAAAACACTCACCCTCAGCTCCTCTGCAAACATCGCTTTGTTTTCTGGTGATGGGTAGACTGCCAGGCCTTGGGCCAAGAGGTTATTGCGTCCAACAGACTTTTTCACAAACACAGTGTCACCTCGCCCACCAAGCTCTGATAATAAAGCCACAAATACATTAGAATGCATGCATGCCCAATTCTTCATGCTAAGTAATATCCTTGTCCGGATATTGGAAGAACAAACAGGCATACGTACTAGCCACAGTCTGTGAGAGGATGAGTTCCATCTTCTCCTTAGGAGCATGCTTTGTGTCCTCTACCACTTTGTAGACCCGATGTCGCCGAGGGTACAGTCTTGGTGGGCGGCCCTCTTTGGACAATGGGACCTGCCACCAACGCTCGACCACAACTGTATTCTGTGCAAGAGAGAAAATGGGGTATAGTAGGAGAGCTTTGTTCCCCAGGGGTATATTCATTATAGAAACCGTTTACTGTTTAAGAACCAAATGGAAACAAACAAAAAATGTAACTAAAACGGGGAGGGACATACCTGAATTTGTCCAATACAAACTCTTGTTTAGGAATCATGACATTGTGTACTTTAGGAAAATAGGCATCTTTCTCGACTCAAACCCTGACTTTAAAATATGATCAATGGACAAACAGCTTAGCAACCACACAACGCAGCATGACAACGTGAACACGATTGATCAAAAGTCTGCTTGGCAGGGTGTTATACGTTCCACCATTCGTTGCAACATGGTCTCAGAGCATTTCATACCATTCTGTATGTAAAGCCGGGATAATTAATTCAGTATGTTACATTTTGTATGGTTACAGACAGATGCTTACTTTTAAAAAACAAATGGAGGGTGGTTGGTCGGGTAGATAGGTGGGGGTTGCGAGTTCAAATCTCATGTTCAACTTTAGCATCTTTTCAACTACTTACAACATTTTAGTTACTTTGCAATTACTCAGCATGTTGGCTAACCCTTCCTAATCTTAACCTTTTTAACTAACTCTTCCACTAA
Organism: Oncorhynchus gorbuscha; assembly: GCF_021184085.1. Taxonomy (NCBI): domain Eukaryota; kingdom Metazoa; phylum Chordata; class Actinopteri; order Salmoniformes; family Salmonidae; genus Oncorhynchus; species Oncorhynchus gorbuscha. The sequence goes on from NC_060181.1 coordinate 34,074,505, forward strand.
CCTAACTCCTAAACTTAAACCCTACCTTAGCATATGTTAGCTACCTCGCTAGAATTCATAACATATCAAATTGAGCACATTCGTAACCCATTGTACATTTTGCAAATTTGTAACATATAATCCAAATTTTAATTCCCATATCATACGAAATGGGTAATGGACAGCCACAAATTAATACATACCGTACTAAATGGAGAGAGTCTCAGATTTATGTACAGAATAATACGAAATGCTCTGAGACGAGGTTGTTCATTGTCCAATGGGATTCCAGACTCCTTTCTCTAATATCTCTGTCTAATTCACGGGAGGCTGCTGAGGGGAAGACTGCTCATAATGTCTTGAACGGAGCCAATGGAATTCCACAAAACACATGGAAACACTAGCAGTGTTTGAATACTCATACTAACATATCAAAATAAAATGTTAATTTATTTGTCACATACACATGGTTGGCAGATGTTAATGTGAGTGTAGCAAAATGCTTGTGCTCCGACCATGCAGTAATATCTAACAAGTAATCTAACCTATCAATTTCACAACAACTACCTTATAATACACACACAAGTGTAAAGGAATGAATAAGAATATGTACATAAATATATGAATGGCAAGATGCAGTAGATGGTATAGAGTACAGTATATACATATGAGATGAGTAATGTTGGGTATGTAAACATTATATAAAGTGTCATTGTTTAAAGTGGCTAGTGATACATTTATTACATCACATTTTTCCATTATTAAAGGTGGCTAGAGTTGTATCAGTATGTTGGCAGCAGCCACTCAATGTTAGCGATGGCTGTTAAACAGTCTGATAACCTTGAGATAGAAGCTGTTTTTTAGTCTCTCGGTCCCCGCTTTGATGCACCTGTACTAACCTCACTTTCTGGATGATAGCGGGGTGAACAGGCAGTGGCTCAGGTGGTTGTTGTCCTTGATGATCTTTTTTGCCTTCCTGTGACATCAGGAGGTGTAGGCGTCCTGAGGGCAGGTAGTTTGCCCCCAGTGATGCTTTGTGCAGACCTCACCACCCCCTGGAGAGCCTTACGGTTATGGGCGGAGCAGTTGCCGTACTTGGCGGTGATACAGCCCGACTGGATGCTCTCGATTGTGCATCTGTAAAAGTTTGTGAGTGTTTTTGATGACAAGCCAAATTTCTTCATCCTCCTGAGGTTGAAGAGGCGCTGCTGTGCCTTCTCACCACGCTGTCTGTGTGGTGGACCATTTCAGTTTGTCCGTGATGTGTATGCCGCGGAACTTAAAATGTACTAATTGTTTACCCCTTTTTCTACCCAATTTCGTGGTATCCAATTGTTTTTAGTAGCTTGTATCTTGTCTCTATCTTGTCTCAACTCGCGTACGGCTCGGTAGAGACGAAGGTTGAAAGCCATGCATCCTCCGATACACAACCCAACCAAGGCGCACTGCTTCTTAACACAGCGCGCATCCAACCCGGAAGCCAGCCGCACCAATGTGTCGGAGAAAACACTGTGCACCTGCGCCCGGCCCGCCACAGGAGTTGTTGGTGCGCGATAAGACAAGGATATCCCTACCGGCCAAGCCCTCCCTAACCCGGACGACGCTAGGCCAATTGTGCGTCGCCCTACGGACCTTCCGGTCGCGGCCGGTTACGACAGAGCCTGGGCGTGAACCCTCTGGTGGCACAGCTGGCACTGCAGTACAGCGCCCTTAACCACTGCGCCACCCAGGAGGCTTGTCTGCTAACTTGATGATTGAGTTGGAGGCGTGCATGGCCACACAGTCGTGGGTGAACAGGGACTACAGGAGGGCTGAGAACACACCCGTGTGGGGCCCCAGTGTTGAGGATCAGTGGAATGGAGATTTTACCTACCCTCACCACCTGGGGGAGGCCCGTCAGGAAGTCCAGGACCCAGTTGCACAGGGTGGGGTCGAGACCCAGGGTCTTGAGCTTAATGACGAGTTTGGAGGGTACTATGGCGTTAAATGCTGAGCTGTAGTCGATGAACAGCATTCTTACATAGGTATTCCTCTTGTCCAGATGGGTTAGGACAGTGTGATTGTCGTCTGTGGACCTATTGGGGTGGTAAGCAAATCGGAGTGGGTCTAGGGTGTCAGGTAGGGTGGAGGTGATATGGTCCTTGACTGGTCTCAAAGCACTTCATGATGACGGGAGTGCTACGGGCGGTAGTCATTTACCTCAGTTACCTTAGCTTTCTTGGGAACAGGAACAACGGTGCCCCTTGAAGCATGTGGAAACAGCAGACTGGGATAAGGATTGATTGAATATGTCCGGAAACACATCAGCCAGCTGGTCTGTGCATGCTCTAAGGATGCGGCTGGGGATGCCGTCTGGGCCTGCAGCCTTGCGAGGGTTAACACGTTTAAATGTTTTACTCACATTCACGTTGGCTACAGTGAAGGAGAGCCCGCAGGTTTTGGTAGCGGGCCGTGTTAGTGGCACTGTATTGTCCTCAAAGCGAGCAAAGAAGTTGTTTAGTCTGTCTGGGAGCAAGACATCGTGGTCCGCGACGGGGCTGGTTTTTCTTTTGTAGTCCGAGATTGACTGTAGACTGCCACATTCCTCTCGTGTCTGAGCCGTTGAATTGCGACTACTTTGTCTCTATACTGATGCTTAGCTTGTTTGATTGCCTTGCGGAGTGAATGGCTACGATGTTTATATTCGGTCATGTTTCCGGTCACCTTGCTCTGATTAAAAGCAGAGGTTCGCGCTTTCAGTTTTGTGCGAATGCTGCCATCAATCCACGGTTTCTGGTTGGGGAATATTTTAATAGACACTGTGGGTACAACATCACTGATGCACTTGTTAATAAACTCTCTCACTGAATCAGCGTATTCATCAATGTTGTTGTTCAACGCTATGCGGAACATATCCCAGTCCAGTGATTGAAGCAATCTTGAAGTGTGGAATCCGATTGGTCGGACCAGCATTGAACAGACCTGAGCGCAGGTGCTTCCTGTTTAAGTTTCTGTCTATAGGCTGGGAGCAACAAAATGGAGTCGTGGTCAGTTTTTCCGAAAGGAGAGCGGGGGAGGGCCTTATATGCATCACGGAAGTTAGAATAACAATGATTGAGGGTTGTGCCAGCCCGGGTAGCGCAATCGATATGCTGATAGAATTTTGGGAGCCTTGTTTTCAGATTAGCTTTGTTAAAAGCCCCAGCTACATTAAATGCAGCCTCAGGATGTGTGGTTTCCAGTTCACATAGAGTCAAATGAAGTTCTTTCAGGGCTGTCGATGTGTCTGCTTGGGGGGGGAATATACACGACTGTGATTATGATCGAAGAGAATTCTCTTGGTAGAGAATGTGGTCGGCCTTTGATATGTGAGAAATTCTAAGTCAGGTGAACAAAAGGACTTGAGTTCCTGTATGTTGTTATGATCACACCACGTCTCGTTAATCGTAAGGCATACACCCACGCACCTTCTTCTTACCAGAGAGATGCTTGTTTCTGTCGGCGCGATGCGTGAAGAAACCAAGTGGCTGTATCGACTCCGGTAGCGTGTCTCGAGTGAGCCATGTTTCCATGAAACAAAGAACATTACAGTCTCTGATGTCTCTCTGGAAGGCAACCTTTGCTCGGATTTCGTCTACCTTATTGTCAATAGACTGGACATTGTCGAGTAGTATGCTCGGGAGCGGTGCGCGATGTGCCCGTCTACGGAGCCTGACCAGAAGACCGGAAGTAAGACCATACTATTTGTGACAAAAGTGGAGTATGCTTATTGGACATAGTACTGCATGCCAAAAGTTCCCAGATGTCGTACTACATTAACTAAAATACAAAGTATACAAGCAGTGGACACTATTTCTGTGCATTTAGGGCTCATAATGCAATTCTTCATAAAAATGGGTGTGGCTTCATTTTCAGATTTGAAGTAAGTAAATGACAAAAATACAAATACATTGCTTTAGGTAATTAGCACAAATATTAAGATGTAATTTTTTTCAGCAATGTAATAAAGTAATTACTTTTCAAATAATTACATTAGGTTGGCTGACAATTCATTAGCTATGCTAGCCTCACTACTGCAGTTGCTTGTATGTACCATTGTTAGTTAGCTACTTAACATTAGTTGGCTACTAATACATCAAACTTGCTGGTATATTAACTAAATGCTATCTACACTACCCAATGTTTACTGTCTTGATTTATTCACGTCATGCTTAGCTAAGTGGTATAGTCGTGTGTTAATGGACATTTTCAATGAAGTCGTCAGATCTCTAGCTAGTCATTTTTTAATTCTAACAAGATGCATGGAAACAGCATCAACTTCCGGTAGACATGCGAAGCGCTAGTACACTCAACTGAAAGGATAACATTAATTTACAGTATACTAAAATTAACTAGTAGTATATGCTCATTATGTAGTATACATTATTGGTATTCTTACACAGCTCATGTGTTTGACACCTTTCCACACATTCTGCTCCACCCATTACCAAGTGCCCATCCTCCCCAATTGAGGTGCCACCAACCTCCTGTGTTGGCTATAGCTAGCAGCACCCATTTAGCTTGCAAACTTATATATTATTCCTGCCTACGTTTAAAAAACAGAAAAATGGTATCATTCACTCAAAAGCAAAACTAACTTTACCTTGCATGATGTTTGTGAAAAACTCTGAACCGAGGAATGTGTCTTTTTCGTAAACTCCCGGACTAGATCCTGAAGGACATGACGGCTGGTGCTCCACATGGTTGTCAGATTAGCTGTAAAATTCCCGTTTGTATTCAACACTGCACAACTGTTATTTTCAAACTGTACTAAAGCAAGGTGGCGTTAATGCACCTAAAGTTTGATGTTATGACTCAAACAAGATCTTGAAATTCATGCTAACCGGCTAGCTGGTTACACTTGACTTGACTAGGCGCTGTTGATGTGTGTCACATGAGCGACTACGAAGGAAAGGACCCCAGATAGGAATCTTAAATGAAGCCTGCAATAACTTGTATCTTCCGTCAAAATGTTTAAGGGTAATTTATATTAGGAATGATTTGAATGAAAACGTTGGAATTATTTTATGCAATTTCATAAAGAAACATACCTGTGTGAGAGAGAGAAATATAGGTTGTGTATGTGTTTTGGTAAAGGCTAAGAATTCACCAGTGATGATTAAGATGAGGGAGTACATTCTTTACATGTTTTTTTGCATGGCCATTTCTATTACCAGCATATTGGATGACTCATTCATACTCCATTCACCCAGCTAAATGTAACATAGATAGGTTTAGGCTACTACAGGACTCAAGTGTTCCCTATACCTATCATGATGTTTTTACAATTTAGCCTATTAATTAGTTTACAACATAGACGCACAGGTCGACAGAAACATTTGAGTAGGTGACAGACTGACACATTTAAATACCACTTTTCACACTCCTGCCTGCATCTAGCTGATCTAGTGTGTAATCATTTGTCCAACAGTTGCAAACAAGAGTATCTATTGGACAAATTCAGGTATGTCAATCAAATCAAATGTGTCACATGCACTGAATACAACAGGTATGCTTACTTACAAGCCCTTAAACAACAATGCAGTTTTTAGAAAATGCCTATAAAAAAATAAAAGTAATGAATAATTAAAGAGCAGCAATAAAATAACAATAACGTGGCTATATAGAGGGGGTACCAGTACAGAGTCAGTGGGCACCGGTTAGTCGAGGTAATGTGTACATGTAGGTAGAGCTACAATTCAAATAGTCTGTGTAGCCATTTGATAAGATGTTCAGGATTATGGATTCTTATGGCTCGGGGGTAGAAGCTGTTTAGAAGCCTCTTAGACCTAGACTTGGTGCTCTGGTACCGCTTGCCGAGCGGTAGGGCCTTCCTCTGACACTGCCTGGTACAGAGGTCCTGGATGGCAGGAAGCTTGGCCCCAGTGATGTACTGGGCGGTATGCACTAGCCTCTAGTGCCTTGCGGTCGGAAGCCAAGCAGTTGCCATACCAGGCAGTGAGGCAACCAGTCAGGATGCTCTCGATGGTGCAACTGTAGATCCTTTTGAGGATCTGAGGACCCATGCCAAATCTTTACAGTCTCCTGAGGGGGAATAGGTTTTGTCGTGCCCTCTTCACAACTGTCATGGTGTGCTTGGACCATGTTAGTTTTTTGGTGATGTGGACACCAAGGAACTTGAAGCTCTCAACCTGCTCCACTACAGCTCCGTCGATGAGAATGGGGGCGTGCTCAGTCCTCCTTGTCCTGTAGTCCACAATCATCTCCTTTATCTTGATCACATTGAGGGAGAGGTTGTTGTCCTGGCACCACACAGCCAGGTCTCTGACCTCCTGCCTATAGGCTGTCTCGTCGTTGGGTGCAATCAGGCCTACCACTGTTGTCATTGGCAAACTTAATGATGGTGTTGGAGTCGTGCCTGGCCATGCAGTCAAGAGTGAACAGGGAGTACAGGAGAGGACTGAGTACGTACCCCTGAGGGGCCCCCGTGTTGAGGATCAATGTGGCAGATGTGTTGTTACTGGTGTGAAAGGGCAGGGTGGAGTGAAATAGAGATTGTATCATCAGTATCCCTTCTTTCTTTTCTCTCCAAAACTCTTGAACGTGCCGTCCTTGGTCAGCTCTCCCGCTATCTCTCTCAGAATGACCTTCTTGATCCAAATCAGTCAGGTTTCAAGACTAGTCATTCAACTGAGACTGCTCTTCTCTGTATCACGGAGGCGCTCCGCACCGCTAAAGCTAACTCTCTCTCCTCTGCTCTCATCCTTCTAGACCTATCGGCTGCCTTCGATACTGTGAACCATCAGATCCTCCTCTCCACCCTCTCCGAGTTGGGCATCTCCGGCGCGGCCCACGCTTGGATTGCGTCCTACCTGACAGGTCGCTCCTACCAGGTGGCGTGGCGAGAATCTGTCTCCTCACCACGCGCTCTCACCACTGGTGTCCCCCAGGGCTCTGTTCTAGGCCCTCTCCTATTCTCGCTATACACCAAGTCACTTGGCTCTGTCATAACTTCACATGGTCTCTCCTATCATTGCTATGCAGACGACACACAATTAATCTTCTCCTTTCCCCCTTCTGATGACCAGGTGGCGAATCGCATCTCTGCATGTCTGGCAGACATATCAGTGTGGATGACGGATCACCACCTCAAGCTGAACTTCGGCAAGACGGAGCTGCTCTTCCTCCCGGGGAAGGACTGCCCGTTCCATGATCTCGCCATCACGGTTGACAACTCCATTGTGTCCTCCTCCCAGAGCGCTAAGAACCTTGGCGTGATCCTGGACAACACCCTGTCGTTTTCAACTAACATCAAGGCGGTGGCCCGTTCCTGTAGGTTCATGCTCTACAACATCCGCAGAGTACGACCCTGCCTCACACAGGAAGCGGCGCAGGTCCTAATCCAGGCACTTGTCATCTCCCGTCTGGATTACTGCAACTCGCTGTTGGCTGGGCTCCCTGCCTGTGCCATTAAACCCCTACAACTCATCCAGAACGCCGCAGCCCGTCTAGTGTTCAATCTTCCCAAGTTCTCTCACGTCACCCCGCTCCTCCGCTCTCTCCACTGGCTTCCAGTTGAAGCTCGCATCCGCTACAAGACCATGGTGCTTGCCTACGGAGCTGTGAGGGGAACGGCACCTCAGTACCTCCAGGCTCTGATCAGGCCCTACACCCAAATAAGGGCACTGCGTTCATCCACCTCTGGCCTGCTCGCCTCCCTACCACTGAGGAAGTTCAGTTCCCGCTCAGCCCAGTCAAAACTGTTCGCTGCTCTGGCTCCCCATTGGTGGAACAAACTCCCTCACGACGCCAGGACAGCGGAGTCAATTACCACCTTCCGGAGACACCTGAAACCCCACCTCTTTAAGGAATACCTAGGATAGGATAAAGTAATCCTTCTCACCCCCCCCTTAAAATATTTAGATGCACTATTGTAAAGTGGCTGTTCCACTGGATGTCATAAGGTGAATGCACCAATTTGTAAGTCGCTCTGGATAAGAGCGTCTGCTAAATGACTTAAATGTAAATGTATCTGTGGATATGTTGGGGTGGTATGCAAATTGGAGTGGGTCTAGGGTTTCTGGGATAATGCTGTTGATGTGAGCCTTGACCAGACTTTCAAAGCGCTTCACGGCTACAGACGTGAGTGCTATGGGTCGGTAGTCATTTATGCTGGTTAGCTAAGTGTTCTTGGGCACAGGGACTATGGTTGTCTGTTTGAAACATGTTGGTATTACAGACTCAGACAGGAAGAGGTTGAAAATGTCATTGAAGACACTTGCCAGTTGGTCAGCGCATGCTTGGAGTACACGTCCTGGTAATCCGTCTGGTCTTGAATGTTGACCTGTTTAAAGATCCCTGTTTTCTTCTGTTTTCTTCCATTTAAGAGAACATTTTTCAACCGACTCTGTGGAATTAAAACACCCCTGATCACATGCAAACACATTTCACTTTCATAGCAGCCACATAAAAACAGCATGATCATTTGCTCTTTGTAGAGTTCCTACTCGCATCTAGGGTTGGTCCTGGTCAGTCCCTGGATGGGAGACCAGATGCTGCTGGAAGTGGTGTTGGGCCAGTAGGAGGCACTGCCCTGTGTTGGGTGCTGTCTTTCGGATGGGACGTTAAACGGATGTCCTGACTCTCTGAAGTCACTAAAGATCCCATGGCACTTATTGCAAGAGTAGGGGTATTAACCCCGGTGTCCTGGCTAAATTCCCAATCTGGCCCTCAAACCATCACAGTCACCTAATAATCCCCAGTTTACAGTTGGCACATTCACCCCCTCCTCTCCCCTGTAACTATTCCCCAGGTCGTTGCTGTAAATGAGAACATGTTCTCAGTCAACTTACCTGGTAAAATAACAGAAAAATAAAATAAATAAATATATATACATGCTCTCCTCCTCTCACCTTTTACCTTCGCTTGTGGACTTCAGTGCACAACACATCAGCTGTCTGTGACCAAGCAAGAAAATCTTTCCAAGCCAAACCTTCATATTATAACCGCTACACACAGCCTACATCATTGTCACCATATTAGCTAACGTCATAGCTAGTCAACATAGCTACTAGAACTAACGCGTAAGTAAAACCGCTACAATCATGCAGTACAGGACAAGCAGTTTAGCAGTTACACCGGCGGGACCGGAAGCAATAAATTGATCAAACCAAAAGCTTACCTTGACTTGGAAGAGTTCCAGTGTTGGATAGCTATAGCCAGCTAGCTAGCATAGCATCCCTCTCTGTTCGAGCTGGGTGTTTGAGTAGACTAAACTAGCTAGCTGCATTCGCTAGCGAAGTGAGAGAAAAAAAATACAATGAAATATAGCTAGTTCTATCTCTCTTGCTTCTTCATTTTTCAAGAAATATATTTGATCAAAACTGTTCAACTATTATCTTTCTCTCTCAGTGAACTACTCACCACAGTCTATACACCGCAGTGCTAGCTAGCTGTAGCTTCAGCTTTCAGTACTAGACTCATTCTCTGATCCTTTGATTGGGTGGACAACATATCAGTTCATGCTGCAAGAGCTCTGATAGGTTGGAACATGTCCTGCGGAAGTTGTCTAGGTCGAGGCACAGACCAGGTCTACCAATGGATCCCAAAATAAGCCTTCCATCTGGCCCCTTGGACCAAAGCAGCTGCAGTGTGATACATAAAGCTTGTGGCGAACACTGCCATGTTTAGTTTTGCCCAATCTAGGTCGAGGCACAGACCAGGTCTCAATGGGGATAGCTGAGCTGACTACACTGACTGTGCTAGTGGCAGACTCTACTATGCTGGCAGGCTGGCTAACAGCCTGCTGCCTGGCCTGCATCCTATTTCATTATAGAGCTAGGGGAGTTAGAGCCCTGTCTATGTTTGTAGATAAGATGAGAGCAGCCCTCCAGCTAGGATGGAGTCTGTCACTCCTCAACAGGCCAAGCTTAGTCCTGTTTGTGGGTGAGTCCCAGAAAAATCTACAAATTATATATTTTGGGAGGAGCAGAAAACAGTTTTCAACCAGCGATTGAGTTGTGAGACTGTTGTAGAGCTCATCACTCCCCCTAACTGGGAGGGGGCCAGAGACAATTACTCGATGCCGACACATCTTTCCAGCTGATTTACACGCTTAAGCTTCTATCTCAAGGCCATCAGACTGTTAAACAGCCACCACTAACATTGAGTGGCTGCTGCCAACACACTGTCATTGACACTGACCCAACTCCAGCCACTTTAATAATGGGAATTGATGGGAAATGATGTAAATATATCACTAGCCACTTTAAACAATGCTACCTTATATAATGTTACTTACCCTACATTATTCATCTCATATGCATACGTATATACTGTACTCTACATCATCGACTGCATCCTTATGTAATACATGTATCACTAGCCACTTTAACTATGCCACTTTGTTTACTTTGTCTACATACTCATCTCATATGTATATACTGTACTCGATACCATCTACTGTATGCTGCTCTGTACCATCACTCATTCATATATCCTTATGTACATATTCTTTATCCCCTTACACTGTGTATAAGACAGTAGTTTTGGAATTGTTAGTTAGATTACTTGTTGGTTATCACTGCATTGTCGGAACTAGAAGCACAAGCATTTCGTTACACTCGCATTAACATCTGCTAACCATGTGTATGTGACAAATAAAATTGGATTTGATTGATTTGATTTGAAGCTATATTGCGCTTGGTGACCTCAAACTGTTTCATCCTAACATCGTTGGTGCCGACGTGGATAACAATATCCCTATAAAGTATCAGGATTTAACACAGTGCACCTCTTCAGGGTCACATGAGACATTGTCTCTTCATCATGTCAATATTCTTCCTCCTGTTCTTGTCCTGGATTGCACAGGGTCTGCCATTGTCCAGATTGGCCTCTGTCTTGGGGATCCCCATGGTGACGGATTGGTTGGGTGGCAGCTGCCATTGCTGTTGAGCAGGGGGATACCACAGCCCTTGTCCTCCGGGTGGACCTCCTCCTCGAGGTGCCCCCCTCGGGGCTCCTCTGCCTCTTGGTCCGCCCCTGCTTCTCCCCTCAGCTGCTGGGCTTGTTTGCATTGTGCAGCGAAATGGCCTGTCTTGCCACAGGTGAAGCAACTTCCAAGTTTGGGTTTTCCTCCACTTGCACCACCTCCCACTCCAGCAGGCACCTGCCCTTGGTAGAATGTCAACTGGGCAGCTTGCAATGTCTGAGTCTTCACTTTTTCTTGTTGTCGCTCAACATGTTTGCAATGTTGTACCACAGTGGCCAGGGGTTCAGTTTCCAAACTGATACAGGTGGTTCTCACCACTTTCTCCAGGTCTGGTGTCAGGCCTCTCACGAGGGCATCCTTCAACAGATCTCCATATGCCAGTTCATTAGGTCTGATGCCGCTGTGCAGCCTGAAACAGGTTTCCAGTCTCCTCCGATACGCTACCAAGTGCTCATCCTTCGCCATGGTGCATTCTCTGATGTCGTCCAGTCAGTTTTGGTGGGATACAGTGCCCCTGTTCTTCCCAACACGTAGTTCCTCATTCAATACATTATGGGGTGGCAGGGTAGCCTAGTGGTTAGACCGTTGGACTCGTAACCGGAAGGTTGCATGTTCAAACCCCCCAGCTGACAAGGTAGAAATATGTCGTTCTGCCCCTGAACAGGCAGTTAACCCACTGTTCCTAGGCCGTCATTGAAAATAAGAATTTGTTCTGAACTGACTTTCCTGGTTAAATAAAGGTAAAATAAAAAACCTCACCAGTCCTACTGTGATCAAACCAGTACCACGGATCTGGACTTTTGGTAGACCGCAACTGGCTAATTAACAATCATGTCCAAGGATACCTCACTTAAGAACACTCTTATCAACTCAACTCAGTCCTGCTAGTTGGCCCTCTTAAGGAAGACCTTGCTCTGAGTGTACCCTCAACAGGGGCTTTTGTTATTTTTACCCTTCATCTACACTGAATGAAGAGGAGTTAACAGTTGGCATCAATAAGGGATAATATCTTTAACCTGGATTCACCTGGTCAGTCTGTCATGGAAAGTCTGTCTATGTCATGTTTTGTTCACTCAGTGTATATATACAGGACATTAGGAAACTATTCAGACCACTTGACTTTTTCCACATTTTGTTACGTTTACAGCCCTTTTCTAAAATTGATTAAATAGTTTTTTTCCCTCATCAATCTACACACAATACCCCATAAAGATAAAGCCAAAACAGGTTTTTAGACATTTTTGGACATTTATTACAAATAAAAAAATGTAATATCACATTTACATAAGTCTTCAGACCCTTTACTCAGTACTTTGTTGAAGCACCTTTGGTCCGGGATCTGGCTGGCCACTTAAGGACATTCAGAGACTTGTCCTGAAGCCAATTCTGCATTGTCTTGGCTGTGTGCTTATGGTCATTGTCCTGTTGGAAGGTGAACCTTTGCCCCAGTCTGAGGTCCTGAGCACTCTGGAGCAGGTTTTCATCAAGGATCGCTCTGTACTTTGCTCTGTACATCTTTGCTTCAATCCTGACTAGTTTCCCAGTCCCTGCCGCTGAAAAACATCCCCACAGCATGATGCTGCCACCACCATGCTTCACCGTAGGGATGTTGCCAGGTTCTCCAGATGTGATGCTTGGCATTCAGGCCAAAGAGTTCAATCTTGGTTTCATCAGACCAGAGAATCTTGTTTCTCATGGTCTGAGAGTCTTTAGGTGCCTTTTGGCAAACTCCAAGCGGGCTGTCATGTGCCTTTAACTGAGGAGTGGCTTCCGTCTGGCCACTCTACCATAAAGACCTGATTGATGGAGTGCTGCAGAGATGGTTGCCCTTCTGGAAGATTCTCGCATCTCCACAGAGAGCTCTGTCAGAGTGACCATCGGATTCTTGTTCACCTCCCTGACCAAGGCCTTTCTCCCCCAATTGCTTAGTTTGGCCAGGGGGCAGCTCAAGGAAGAGTCTTGGTGGTTCCAAACTTATTCCATTTAAGAATGGTTCAGGCCACTGTATTCTAGGAGACCTTCAATGCTGCAGACATTTATGGTACCCTTCCCAGATCTGTACCTCGACACAATCCTGTCTTGGAGCTCTACGGACAATTCCTTCAACCTTGTAAATAAGGTATTTCTGTTTTTTATATTTAATAAATGAGCACAAATTTCTAGAAACCTGTTTTAGCTCTGTCATTATGGGGTATTGTGTTCAGATAGCATTTTTTTAAAAATGTAATCCATTTTAGAATAAGGCTGTAACGTAACAAAATGTGGAAATGTCAAGGGACCTGAATACTTTGAAGGCACTGTATATATATTGTGCATAGTAATGTTGTAGGTCAAACTAGGCTTGTTATTTATTTACTGATTCATAATGATAAAAGCAAAGGTTTCACTGTGGGAAAATTACTAGCATCGCACCTGCTTGAACACAGTTCAATTATTTCTACAGCTGTTTTCTTTCAAAATCTCCATTCAGTCAATTCCCATTTGATTAGTAATTGTATTCACAAACAAAGCATACATTTGATGCGGATTAAAGCTATTTATTTTCTATTGACAATTTTGAATAGCCTGTCCAATCATACAGCCATTGTGTCATTGTTGTGACTGAAACACTGCTGGGTTTGAAAGGGGTTAATATCTTAATGACATCACTGTCCAACAGATATTAAACAATACCACATGTAAGGATTGAAATCAATAACATGTCAGAAATTACTCAGATGTCCTAACGGTTTTCCGTTTTGAGTTCATGTTTTGGGGTGTGGCATTCTTCCCAAATGTGTCAGTTTTCTTTGAACATTAACACTTACAGTAAATGTTCACTCCAAAATGTAAGTTTTTCAGACATTTTCAGATCTACTGTTGTGTAGGTCCAGCTATACGCATCAATCCCAATATGAATGAGAAAGATGGGCACCATAGGCATACTAGAGCTGTAGCTGGATTTACATTTAACATTTACATTTAAGTCATTTAGCAGACGCTCTTATCCAGAGCGACTTACAAATTGGTGCATTCACCTTATGACATCCAGTGGAACAACCACTTTACAATAGTGCATCTAAATATTTTAAGGGGGGTGAGAAGGATTACTTTATCCTATCCTAGGTATTCCTTAAAGAGGTGGGGTTTCAGGTGTCTCCGGAAGGTGGTGATTGACTCCGCTGTCCTGGCGTCGTGAGGGAGTTTGTTCCACCATTGGGGAGCCAGAGCAGCGAACAGTTTTGACTGAGCAGATTTACACAACAGATGGTGTGGGACATAGATTAATCTCGACAGACAACTTTTGAAGTCCAAACATATCTGGAAAACTTAGATTTTGGAGTGAACTAGCCCTTTCAAATAGTGATAGTCAATTCCTATAGTTCTTTTCTTGATGAGGTGCTACACAAATTAGAATTGCGACTCGTCCTTGATCACCTGGCCAGCGGTCAAAATTAGCTATCGGACATCTTAACAATTTTATTTTCTAGTTGTATCTGGTTTTCTGGTTGTGGGGACCAGATGATAACCAATTTATGATGTCTTACTTCCTTTTACAGTTAGTACACAACCTGACCATGACATCAGAAAATATATCAGTCTGACATCATTGCAACCAGTTTTGCCCGCTTGTTGGAAAGTCAAGAGCGATGACGAACCTCACCAATAAACAACTGCTTACTTAAGTAGCAAGGTATAGTGAAAATAAGCGTACAATGAGCAAATTGGACTCCCAATCATCATGTAGTGTCCCAACAATTTTAATTTGAGAGTATCTATGTTGATTGTATGGTAGCAGGCTTAGTAGATGAGGGACCTCTCTCTCAGTTGAAGTTGATGATCATTTGAAGGAGGGGAGAGGCGGGGAAATCCATGGTGATGATTCCGAAGCGCCTGTTCTGTCCTATCAGTGCCATCAGGTAGTCGTATAGGCGGGCATTGATTCGCTGGGCGATGGCGTTGGGGTAGGCAAAGATGCCCGCTCCGCTGCCATAGGTGAGAAAGATATAGGCCTTGTTGCCAACAGGGGCAGCCTCCAGGTGTTCGTGCACACTTTGCCATTTCTCAGCCACATGCAGGAGGGTGGGGACCTGAGGAGACAACAAGCATATGAGACTCAACAAAAATGTTTAGCCACAATTTAATTTTCAAAATGACCGTCTCCTTACCTTCCAGTCGTCTGCAATGTCCAGGGAGCCGTAGCGCATGCCGAGGTCAGGTCCGCCAAAGTCCTGGAGGACAATGAGCTTCCCTCTCACCTGTCCCACAGTTGGCATGAGTCGACTGTGCCACAGCAGGTCCCAATCGGCGTAAAGGTGAATGTAGCCGACCACCGCCCCATAGATGTCAAAGGTCTCACTGAACTCCTCCTTGAGCCTCATCAGCACCATCTCGCTGGGGTACTCACGTAGGAAGTCAGCCACGCCCTCCAGCACGTCACCGAAGTGCGCCCGCTGGTAGGACACGCCGTGGTGGATGGTGAGGTTGCCACGCACATGGCGCACACGAACGTCCAGGAAGCGCACACCGGCACGCAACTGTGACGCCAGGCTCCAGGACTGGCACTCGGCCAAGGCGCCGCCGTAGATGGCCATGGTGTTGTGGGTGCCAGGCATGGTGACCTCGGACAGCGGGCGGCTGTCCGGGAGGTCCGCCATCCAGGAGGGGTTGAGGAACTCGGGGGCCGCAGTGTCGTCATAGTCAGGCCTCTGGATAGCGCTGTTGCTCAAACCAACAGCCCTGGTGGGTAATTAGATCAAAGGTCAATACTTAATCCCAAAGCTAGGTAATTATATTACTCATACACTATCTCCTTTGCTTCATAACTACATAAATCTTAGATTGGCCTCTTCTATATTGTTCTGTCCTCTCCAGTCATTCAGATTAGTGCGAATGAAGGAAAGAAGACTGAGTCTCCTTAAACTATTCAAGAATATTGAGACACAACCCCGGACTACCTTTGAAATAAGATACTCACCCCAGTAGGGTCATCAGCTCAATAAGTATCTTCCCCATCCTGGGGACTCCTTTGGTGCTTGCCATGTCTGATTCTTCAGTTATATTAATGGGGACTAAGTTTGGGGGCAAGGAAAGGAAGCACAGATGAATCTCTGGGAAATTGTTTGACGCTTCACTTTTAGAATAGCAGTGATACAGGAATTGTTTTGTCATTTTTGGTTTTGGGGGTTACAGGTACAATATCCATTTCCATTATAATCAGTTTATATAAAATCTACCCGTGGGCTGTCACAAGAAAAATGCAAGCAAGAAATACGGAGTTTTAAGTAATGGTAAATTCAGTATAAACAAGAAAAGATCATTGACATCATTATTTTACAGAATTAGGTACATTTGTCCAGGCCTCAATTATTCCTTGACTAGCAGCACCATTCATTTTCGCTGTCGATAATTCTAATGTTATCAGTTCTAATAGTAACGGTATCCACTGGTGAACTGGGAGAGAGTGAGGTAATTGCCATCTAAGAGCCAACATATATTTTTGCGCTCTCATTATTAAGTAACATAGATGCAAAGCATTGAATATTTACGATGATGCATTTTAAAATACATTTAGTAACTTTGCCCCAGAAGCAACTAACTGCAGGGCACTCCCACATCATATGAAGGAATGTGCCTACCTGATTCAGGGGACAGAGTGAACAGTTGGGGACAATTTCACCGTAAAACATTTCCTTGGTGTTAAATAGAGATAAATACAGATACCAAGGTCATATTGTTTCATATTAGGGTTGTTCAGATTCAATGATATCTGTCGACCATACTTTGTTAATGGCTAGTTCAGAATATGAGCTTTCCCAAAGTTGTTTATAGAGATCAGTCCTTTCGGGAGCCCAGATCATTCATGTCATGTATTGTATTGTCATGTCTTGTCCCTGTGCTTTCTCTTCTCTTCGTTTCCCCCTGCTGGTCGTATTAGGTTTATTTCTCTCTCTCTATCCCTCTCTCTCTCTATCGTTCCGTTCCTGCTCCCAGCTGTTCCTCATTCTCCTAACGACCTCGTTTACTCTCTCACACCTGTCCCCTATTTTGCCCTCTGATTAGGTCTCTATTTCTCTCTCGGTTTCTGCCTCTGTCCTTGTCGGATTCTTGTTTGCTTTGCCCTTGTTCCGTCCTGTCATGTTTTGCCTTTTCTTCAGATGCTGCGTGTGAGCAGGTGTCTCTGTCCGCTACGGCCCGCGCCTACCCGAAGGGACCTGCAGTCTGTTGCCGCTTGTCCTGCAATTCTCCTCAACAACTAGAGGATTTATGTTTTCCCTGTTTGGACATCTCCTGTAAAGATTGAGGATTATGTTTTCCCTGTTTGGACTTTAATAAACTCAGTTTCTGTTAAGTCGCTTTTGGGTCCTCACTCACCTGCATAACAATTCATTTATAAATCCCATCATTGGATGGTTTGGTAGTTGGGTTTCCCAAGAGACTCCATAGGCCAGCATAGCTGATCTAAATTGTAAATATTGAAAAAAGGAGTTGCCTGGTATTGTGTATGGATCCTTCAAATCTGTGAATCTTCTCAAACCATTACTGTCCATGATATTGGCTAGGGAACAGATTCCACATTTGGACCATTGGGGGGGGGGATGCAAAAGGCTGCCCTCCAGATCACACGTCATTATTGAAATATTGGAGTATGGGTATGCCATTTTGATTCCCATTTCCTTTGTTTTCAATTTTGCGCCAGATAGAGATTGTGTGAGCAATAATAGGACCAAAGCGTAGTATAATGTCACGGCGGTATAAAGGATCAGGAGACATGCGTAGGAATGGCACGGGACGAAGACCAAACAAACACGTATACAAAACATAGGGTTGAGACCCAAACAAAAGAGTGAGGAATACCTCGAATAAATACACAATCGCACAATGATTATCACACGGGACGAAACCCGTAATCATCTGCACATTACACGAAAGCCAAAACAATACAGCACAGGTACTCACACGAACCAACGGACATTGGAACAATAATCGAAAGGACAATGGTGAACAAAGGCCACACTTATACAATTACTAATCAAATGGGAATAGGGACCAGGTGTGCGTAATGACAGTTCCGGAGTGATCCGTGACATTTACATTGTTCAAGGGATATATGAGGGAAGACCATCTCTTCCAGGGCAATAGGAGACACCATATGTCTCTCTATACTCAGCCAGGGAGCGGTAGAATCATGTCTAAACCAATTTAGGATGGGACGAAGCTCTAGTAGCTGGAAATACAATTTAAATTTATAAATACAATTTAAAGTTTGGTACGTCTTTCCCTTGAAAGTTTGTTAATTTTAGCCAGGATTGCTTACCTTTCCATATACATTTAGAGACCACACTATGTAGTTTGTCCCAATAGCCAGAAGGGGGAGCAATGGGAAGCATTGAACTACAGAAATTCAGCCGTGGCAGTAGACTCATTTGACAATAGATATTCTGCTGGTTAAAGCAACTGGGAAGTTATTCCATCTACTGAGGAATGGATTGAATTGATTTAAGCATTTTGTTACATTTAAAACAATGCCATTATTTATTAAATAAATTGTATCAATAGCATGTCAACTATTAAGGGGTTTATGAATGCTTATTCATGAAAGTTATTAGAAAATGTTAACAAAACCTGTTGTCTGAAATCAACACAAGCAACTTATTGTCAGCCTGTTGCTCTTTTGTTTTTCGTAAGAGGCGCAAATGCCAACAGATACATGTTTTTCTGCTTTTTTGGGGAGGAGGTCAGGTGGTTATCTCAATTGGAACTACAGTGCCTTCAGAAAGTATTCATACCCCTTTACGTATTCCACTTTTTGTTGTGTTACAGCCTGAATTCAAAATGGATTAAATAGTTTTTTTTCTCTCACCCACACACTATACCCCATAATGACCAAGTAAAGATATGTTTTTAGAAATTTTTGCAAGTCTATTGTAAATGGAATACATAAATATCTCATTTACATAAGTATTCACATCCCTGTGTCAATACTTTGTAGAAGTACCTTTAGTGATTACAGTTGTGAGTCTTTTGGGGTCTCTAAAGAGGTCTCTAAGAGGTTTGCACACTTGGATTGTACAATATTTGCACATTATTCTTTTTTAAATTCTTCAAGCTTTGTCAAGTTGATTGTTGATCATTGCTAGAAAGCCATTTTCAAGTCTTTCCATAGATTTTCAAGCCAATTTAAGTCAAAACTGTAACTCGACCACTCATGAACATTCAATGTCGTCTTGGTAAGCAACATCAAATCAAATTTTATTGGTCACTTACACATATATAGCAGATGTTATTGCGGGTGTAGCTAAATGCTTGTGTTCCTAGCTCCAACAATGCAGTAGTATCTAACTATTTGGTACATCAGTGTAGATTTGGCCTTGTGTTTTAGGTTATTGTCCTTCTGAAAGGTTGGAAAGCAGACTGTACTAGGTTTTCCTCTTGGATTTTGCTTGTGCTACTACAGACTACAAAGGGAAGCACAGCCGAGAGCTGCCCAGTGACACGAGCCTACCTACATGTATTCCGTTTTGTTTTATCCCCCCAAACAACTAGTCCATGCTGATGATAAGCATACCCATAACATGATGCAGCCCCACAACACTTTAAAATATGAGAAGTGGCACTCAGTGATGTGTTGGATCTGCCCCAAACATAACGTTTTGTATTCAGGACAAAAAAGTGAATTTCTTAGCAATTGTTTTTCCAGTATAACTTAACAGGATGCATGTTTTGACATTTTTGTTTTTCTTTACAGGCTTCCTTCGTTTCACTCTGCCATTTAGGTTAGTATTGTGGAGTAACTATGTTGTTGATCCATCCCCGGTTTTCTCAAACTCAAGATGTTTTAATATGACAATTGGCCTCATGATGAAATCCCATGAAATCTCTCCAGAAACTGAGTTAAGAAGAATGCCTGAATCTTTGCAGTGACTGGGTGTATTGGTACACCATCCAAAGCCTAATGACTTGCTTCACCATGCTCAAACGGATATTCAATATGTGCTTATTTTTTATTTTGTTCACCCATCTACCAATTGGTGCCCTTCTTTGCAAGCGATTGAAAAACCTTCCTGGTCTTTGTGGTTGGATCTGAACATGAAATGCACTACTCAATTGAGGAACCTTACATATAATTGCATGTGTGGAGTACAGAGATGGGGTAGTCATTCAAAAATCATGTTAACCACTATTATTGAACACGGAATGAGTCCATGCAACTTATTATGCAATTTGTTAAGCACATTTTTACACCTGAACTTATTTAAGCTTGACATAACAAACGGGTTGAATACGTACTGACTCAAGACATTTCAGCGTAGAAAAATTATAATAATAATTTAAAATATGTTCTACAAAGAAAATTTCACTTTGAAATGATATGGTATAGGGTTTAGATCAGTAACACAACATCTAAAGGTAATCCATTTTAAATTCAGGCTGTAACACAAAAAAATGTGGGAAAATGAAAGTGGTGTGAATACTTTCTGAAGGCACTGTATACCGTATGCACTTGTGGACACAGGTGAAACCTAGAGTAGCTTTCCCACCACAAAAGGTAAAGGTTCTGTAAAAGTTAAAGATCACACTATTGATTATCTAACTCTTATCAAACTTAAGTTGCATAAATAGAAACATAACAACTTTATTTCTTATGCTGACTGTGCTAGTTTAAATTATTTGTCACTTGTTACCTATTTTAATACCTGTGCTTATAGATTTGTTTTAACTTACAGTAGTTTATTTTCAGTTATTACTTGCTTTGTCAGAGTTGACCGCAGAGTGATTTCCTAGATGATCCCTAAATTAATATATCCTCCTTTTCAAAAACATGTTTAACCTCAAAACCAGACTTAAAGATAATATAAACCTAGGATGCAATTGCATGTTGCTCAAAAACAGCACAGATGTACAGTAGGCGTAATAAAAGCAAGCAAACCCATGAAAAAGTTGGCAGTGATATGGGCAAAGTGCAGGCAATGGATGAATTTGATGTGAACCCAGTTCACCCCACAAGGAATTTCTATGGCAGGCTAAACCTTTCTAAGCCCAGATCCAAACATGAGTTCCTCCATTCTAGCCACCACAGTATCAATGCCCTTGTTACCTGAACCCAAAAGGTGTGAGTCTTCGGCCTGACAACCCTGCAGCCAAAGGAGGACAGCGAGCAAGAGAGAGACAGAGACGGACTGAGTGAACGAGTGAGGGGGCATGTTGATGGGGGATGTTGATGTAGCAGATCCCATGGAAAGCTATGTGGGTTCAACATCAGTGTGTGAGAGGGGGGCGCTCGCTCGCTTGACCGATCACGCCACTGTTGTTTCAGACCGACTGTTCGGCGTGCACACACACACACACACACACACACACACACACACACACACACACACACACACACACACACACACACACACACACACACACACACACACACACACACACACACACACACACACACACACACACACACACGTAATTCATAACCACCCAGGCAACTGCGTAACCATAAAACGTCACATTGTCGTATGTTTGCTGTGCTTGTGTGATATTAACTGTGCCTTAGTGACAAATAGAAATATATTAAGTGAATATTAACTTTTTGGTAACACTTTACTTGATGCACAGCGTGACAACACGTTATGAGACGGTCATAACCATGTCATAATATGTCATAGCAGCTGTCATAACCTGTCACAATATGGTCATAACACTGTCATGACGCATATATGTTGTGACATATATTGCGTTATTTTATGATTGGTTATGACACCTACAAAGGAGTGTCAAACCCACATTTTTGAAAAGTGTTTTTTCCCTACCAAGAAGTTTTCTTTTGTTTAAAAGTTGGTTTCTTAAGTCCTTTGTTGTTGTTATAATTAATTCTCCACAGTTATGTTTGTTTCATCATTAAATAACTTGTAGAAAATGCACTTTATGACACTGTCAAGAAACATTATGACCATCATAATCATATAAGCCAGATAGACCTACCTATCACGTACATGCCCTTATGTCAGTCATCAGTCAAAAAGAGGGTGTCTTGTCCTGCTCCTGAAATCTGTTCCTGCATTCATCCCAGTCACCAGAAACAGATCATTGGGGTATGTGCATGTCTCACTTCAATGTGTGCGCAATTACAATAATAATTCAATATGGTTAATCTCACAAAATGTTATATTACAAACATACTGTTCAGAAAATCTAATCAAATTTTATTTGTCACATGCGCCGAATACAGCAGGTGTAGACCTTACAGTGAAATGCTTACTTACAAGCCCTTTACCAACAATGCAGTTTTAAGAAAAATACCTGAAAAACTAAGAAACACCGGGGACCGGTAAGTTGAGGTAATTGAGGTAATATATACATGTGGGTAGTGTTATTTAACTGACTTATGCATAGATAATAACAGAGAGTAGCAGCAGCGTAAAAGAGGGGGCAATGCAAGTAGTCTGGGTAGCCATTTGATTAGATGTTCAGTAGTCTTACGGCTTGGGGGAAGAAGCTGTTTAGAAGCCTCTTGGAACTAGACTTCGGTACCGCTTGCCGTGCGGAAGCAGAGAGAACAGTCTGTGACTAGAGTGGCTGGAGTCTTTGACAATTGTTAGGGCCTTCATCTGACACCGCCTGGTATAGAGGTCCTGGATGGCAGGAAGCTTGGTCCCAGTGATGTACTGGGCTGTACACACTACCCTCTGTAGTGTCTTGCGGTCGTAGGCCGAGTACGAGGCAGTGATGCAACCAGTCAGGATGCTCTCGATGGTGCAACTGTAAAACCTTTTGAGGATCTGAGGACCCATGCCAAATCTTTTCAGTCTCCTGAGAGGGAATAGGTTTTGTCGTGCCCTCTTCATGACTGTCATGGTGTGCTGGGACCATGTTAGTTTGTGGACACCAAGGAACTTGAAGCTCTCAACCTGCTCCACTGCAGCCCCGTCGATGAGAATGGGGGTGTGCTCGGTCCTCCTTTTCCTGTAGTCCACAATCATCTCCTTAGTTTTGATCACGTTGAGGGCGAGGTTGTTGTCCTGGCACCACACAGCCAGGTCTCTGACCTCCTCCCTATATGCTGTCTCGTCGTTGTTGGTGATCAGGCCTACCACTGTTGTGTCATTGGCAAACTTAAAGATGGCGTTGGAGTCTTGCCAGGCCGTGCGGTCATGAGTGAACAGGGAGTAAGTACCCTTACCATCTGGGGGCAGCCCGTCAGGAAGTCCAGGATCCAGTTGCCGCGTGGGGTGTGTAGTCCTGGGGTCCTTAGCTTAGTGATGAGCTTTGAGGGCACTATGGTGTTGAACACAAAGCTCTAGTCAATGAATAGCATTTTCACATAGGTGTTCCTTTTGTTCAGGTGTGAAAGGGCAGTGTGGAGTGCAATAGAGATTGCATCATCTGTGGATCTGTTGGGGCAGTATGCAAATTGGAGTGGGTCTAGGGTTTCTGGGATAATGGTGTAGTCATTTGGGCAGGTTACCTCATGGTTATTGGGGCACAGGAACTATGGTGGTCTGCTTGAAACATGTTGGTATTACAGACTCAGACAGGGAGAGGTTAAAAATTACTATTATTCATTTATTTATTTATTTATTTATTCATTTAACCTTTACTTAACCTTGCAAGTCAGTTAAGAACAAATTCTGTTTACAATGACGACCTACCGGGGGACAGTGGGTTAACTGCCTTGTTCAGAATGACAGATTTTTACCTTGTCAGCTTTCGGTTACTAACCACTAGACTACCTGCCGCCCAAATGTCAATGAAGACACTTGCCAGTTGGTCAACGCATACTCAGAGTACACATCCTGGTAATCCGTCTGGCTCTGCGGCCTTGTGAATGTTGACCTGTATAAAGGTCTTACTCACATCGGCTGCAGAGAGTGTGATCACACAGTCATCCGGAACAGCTGGTGTTCTCATGCATGTTTCAGTGTTACTTGCCTCGAAGCGAGCATAGAAGTAATTTAGCTCGTCTGGTAGGCTCATGTCACTGGGCAGCTCTTGGCTGTGCATCCCTTTGTAGTCTGTAGTAGTTTGCAAGCCCTGCCACGTATGATTCGATCTTAGTCCTGTATTAACGCTTTGCCTGTTTGATGGTTCGTCGGAGGGCATAGCGGGATTTCTTATAAGCTTCCGGGTTAGAGTCCCACTCTTTGAAAGTGTCAGCTCTACCCTTTTGCTCAGTGCGAATGTTGCCTGTAATCCATGGCTTCTGGTTGGGGTATGTACGTACAGTCACTGTGGGGACGACGTCCTTGATGCACTTATTAATAAAGCCAGTGACTGATGTTGTGTACTCCTCAATGCCATCGGAAGAGTCCCGGAATATATTCCAGTCTGTGCTAGCAAAACAGTCCTGTAGCTTAGCATCTGCATCATCTGACCACTTTTTTATTGACCGAGTCACTGATGCTTCCTGCTTAAATTTTTGCTTGTAAGCAGGAATCGGGAGGACAGAATTATGGTCAGATTTGCCATATGGAGGGTGAGGGAGAGCTTTGTATGCTTCTCTGTGTGTGGAGTAAAAGTGGTCAAGAGTTTTTTTCCCTCTGGTTGACAATTTAACATAGAAATGAGGTAAAACAGATTTCCCTGCATTAAAGTCCCCGGTCACTAGGAGCGCTGCCTCTGGATTAACGTTTTCCTGTTTGCTTATGGCAGTATACAGCTCATTGAGTGTGGTCTTGAGTGTGGTCAGTCTGTGGTGGTATGTAGACAGCTACGATAAATACAGATGAAAACTCTCTAGGTAGATAGTGTGGTCTACAGCTTGTCATGATACACTACCTCAGGCGAGCAAAACCTTGAGAATTCTCTAGATATCGTGCACCAGCTGTTGTTTACAAATATACATAGACTGCCACCCCTTGTCTTACCAGAGGCTGCTGTTCTATCCTGCCGATGCAGTGTGTAACCTGCCAGCTGTATGTTAATAATGTCGTCGTTCAGCCACGACTCGGTGAAACATACAGATATTACAGTTTTTAATGTCCCGTTAGTAGGATGTACGTGCTTTTAGCTCGTCCAATTTAATTTCCAGCGATTGTGCGTTGGCCAGTAGTACGGATGGAAAGGGCAGATTAGCCACTCGTCGGAAGATCCTCACAAGGCATCCCGATCTCTTTCTGCGATCTCTTTTCCGTCTCTTTCTCCTGCTAATGACTGGGATGAGGGCCTGTTCCGGTGTCTGGAGTAAATTCCTCTCGTCCAACTCTTGTACTGTTGACAAGAAGGCTAACATGTAATGGAATGTTTTGCCTTGTGTGGTAGGTTTTGTGGGTTTTTACACTCTTGTGTAGTTGTCATAACCAGCAATAAAATAACTTCTGTGGTAGGTTTTGTGGGTTTTGACACTTTTATGTAGGTGTTATAACCATCCATATATTAATATATTAATGCAATATATGTCACAAAAGGTTATGTCAAGGTATTTCAGCTGTTATGACATTTTATGACATGGTTATGACCGTGTCGTAACGTGTTATGACGCTGGGTGTCAAGTAAAGTGTTAACAAATTTTATTTTCACATCACAATGGCAATGTTACCATCAATAAAACTCTTAAATAATTGAAGAGGAAAATAATGGAGCCAACATTTGTTGTCATTGGACAATGAAAACAAATGAATATAGATGAGAAAATTTGAAGGGGGTAAGGAGACATGTATATTGTTATAATCTTTGATGAGCCTTTATGAATAAGGCTAATTATGTATCTTTATGTTTTCAACTTGTCTTTTTGACTAGAGAACATATGTAGACACTAGTATGATGCTAGAGATAATGAATATAAGGTTAAAAAGTGGTGAAATGCACCTCTTCTTATACCTTTGTAGCAACAGTGTAATTACTACAGTGTTGTTGCATAGTAACTTAGTGATTGCTTTGTAATTGCATACCAATGGTTGAGCAGTTTTTGTAATTAAATATGTTTAATGAGTCCCTGATTGTTGTGTGAAAAACTGCTTAATTTCATTTCTGTACAATTCAAATTAAATTACTGAAATTCAATGTAACATCAATAATATGTTGTTACTAGTGTAATAACAGTGTTACACATGTATAAGATACATTTAATGTAAAGTGAGTAATACAGGTTTACAAAGTATTCCTAACATGTGATCTCATAGGGCTGCTCACTTTAGGACCTACAGTATCTTCTCTCTAATCATAATATAGGGCAGGCTACTGAGAGTGTGGCGGCAGCCGGAGGGTTGTTGTCATTAATATCCTATATGCTACCCACTGCCTTTGTGCCCTTGAGTAAGGCACCTAACCCCCCAACACTCATTCAGGGGGGCTGCTCTCTCTCTCTCTCTTTCTCACTCTTTGTGTGTGTGTGTGTGAGATAGTTGTGGTGTGTTGGTTTTGTACTATGAGAGCAGAAAATAAAGAATTGCCATGCAAATTGTACACATATATTATATTCTGATGGATTCCCTCTACCCTTATCCCTACATTCACAGCACTATTAAAAACTCTTGCTACTGAAGGTGTGTATGCATTTGATATGCCTAAAACAATAGACATCCTGCTTTGCCTCTGCTTGGTTTACAGCCACAAAGCAGCCAGCTGCATTTCCCCCTCCATCCAATCAGAACAGCCCAAACAAGAGTCATGTTTCCTTGTTCCTCTGTCCTTATATGGCAGAAAGTAGGCTGGGCTTCTCAGACTGGGGGACTCTTGGAAAATGGTCGCTTGGAAATACTGACAGCTTGTATAAAGAAAAGGATAACAACAGCTTGACCTCAGGTAAACAGAAGATATTTAGCCTTAAGGGCTTTGTATTATCTTTTGAGATGTTATCGGAAAAATAACACTTTATATTTAAGTCAAAAGGGAATCAGTGGTTCATGATACATGTTTGTGGTTGGAGAAACAGGAAATGAGTGTAGTTAGATCAAAATTAATGTGATTTACTCAAATGGATCTCTGAATTGATGTACAGTACATTGGCATGTGCCTTTATCATTTTGTTTTTCTTTAGAAAATCCTGCCGGTGTAATAGGAGGTCAATGATTGTATTTAATGTATCCAGGCGACACACCCACTGGTCTTCCAGATTTTTTTTCCTTGGGCATGATGAGTAAGAGCTAAGCTATGAACTAGGGTTGTATACGATTTGCAGAGCCACACAAATCAGTTAGTGTACACTCCCTTTCATAGGTGACCCAAATGTATGTTGTCCTGTGTGAGGTTTGAATTTAGAAGCCCTGTATCTGAATGAAATACTGTACTTGATTCCAACTGATTGCTAACAGCCATAAATATGAAAAGAAAAGATTGATAATGAAAGATATGTTCTCTTAGAAAGACATGGTCTCTAATTCTATCTCAAATAAGATATAACAGTTAATCTTGGCTTCTGAACCGAAGTCATTATTGACTTGTTGCCCTGGCCTAGTGACTTGTTACTTACTACACAACTAGAGGCTTTGTGAGAGGTGTTACTCAGGAGTATTAAAACTGTAGCTTGATACATAAAGCTAAAAGACACAAAGTGACATAATGCATGTGTGGAATGCAACTTGAGAACTAAGATGCCCAATTTTTTCAGCAGCATTAAAAGTAATAAGATTATTGTGAAACATTGGTCGATCTCCCCCATCTACAAGACAAACTGAAATAGAAACTGTTCAGTTCATTGACTACCCTCACACAACAGCCTGACACTGTCTCTCTCTCTCTCTCTCTCCTTTTGCTTTCTCTTTCTCTTCATCATTATATTTTTCGCTCTCTCTGTCAGAGTCACAGACGCTAACAGCAATGGCTGAGGCCGGGCAAATCAGAAAGACAGCGGCCAAGGTGTTGGGTTGTGTGGAGAAGGTCTCCTCCTTTGCCTCGTCCATCGACCCCCTCTTCGGCATCGTCTCCTCCCTGGTGGGGGTGGTGCGCACAGGCCTGGTGGGCGAGGAGGCGCACGCCCTGGACAAGGACTTCCAGGTGGTACACGGCAAGTTGCAGAGCATCTCGGCGAAAAACCATCAGTGCCTGCGGCAGATCCGTGTAGACGAGGTCAATGAGACGTTCGGCAAGTATGAAGAGTACATCAAGCACCAGTATACCGCCTTCAGCTCCATGGTGACGATGGTGAGGAAGGACCCAGAGGGAGCGCGGCGCCACATGGCCAACTTCGAGCGGGCCTACGAGAGGGACAAGAGTGACCTGAGCCTGGACGTGTACTACCGAGGCGTCATGGGCACCGGGTCGGTGTTTGGAAGGTCCCTGCTGAAGGTGTACCTGGAGCACTGCGACGGAGACCGCAGGGTTATGGAGCACCGGTGCTCTCACCTGGGCCACCTGTTCCACATCGGCCTGATCGCTCTCATGGCCTACACAGCGGTGACGGAGGACGACGAGGAAGAGGTGCGGGAGAAGTGGGCCAAGCGTGTGGAGGACATCCAAGCCAAGATGCAGGAGGTTTTGGGCCAGTGCAAAGAGGAGGAGGAGAGGAGTCCGCCCTAAAGCTTGGGAAAGGGGAGAGGAGGGGGCCCTGTCCAGAAATAACCCCTACTCCCAGTCCTGAAGTGCTACTGGGTGTGCAGTATGTCCTGGGTGTTTCTGCCCTGCTCTAATACATCTCATTCTACTAATCAGCTGCTCATCTTGAGCCTAATTAGCTAAACCAGATATGTTAGAGCAGGGATGGAATAAAAGCCTGCAGACCCCGTTCCAGGTGTTGTTATTCAGGAGGAGGGATGGTCACCCCTGCTCTAACCCCCTTGTTAGAACTGGATAGTTACGCACAATATGGCTGTTGCTCCACCGTGCCCTCTGAGAGGCATTTTTGCCAAATATTTTGCTTAGACCTGTCCAATTTACTCCGATCAACACAAGTGCCAAGGGGTAGGGGCTAAGGGTTGATTGTCGACAGGGCCAGCGATTGAAGGGAGCTTCGGTGGGTTAGAAGTAGAGTTTTGTGGTTAAAACTGTAGAGAAGTGGTTCCCACTTTCTCAGCAACCACACTCATTCAAGTGGACCAAGTAAAACAAGGAAATCATATATTATGTGTATTATGAATAGATGGAAAACCAAATTCACAGTTAAAGCAATCAAAATACGTTTTCTTTTTTTTCACAAAAACTGCATGTTTATTGTGGTTAACTGAACTCTCTGTTATTGTGGCAATTGTTCCTAGTTTGAATTTGTGTTCATACCGCTGCCTTATATTAGGCTACCTGTCAATACTTGCTCTGGTCTGGTAATCTATTATACTCTGTCTTCAATAAAGAAGTCTAAATTATGACCAATATTAGAGTATGTACAAGATATATGACTGAAAACCTAGTACCATTTATCTCTTTCTCACACACAGAATTGTAGAGCACTGCCCCTATTAGTTATCTTGACCTGACCTAAAGATTATGGATAGACCTAAAACATGATATATTGGTCTTACAGTAAAGAATAGCCAGACATGGGGAAAGTTTGCTATGTTGCCTATGGCACCATACATCAGGGGTTCCCAACCTAGGGACCTTTCTTGATTTGAGAGATACAGTTTGCGATTGATAATACCGATCAAAAACTGAGCTAAGCTACGACCTTCTAAAGTCGAGGAGTCAAATAAATCTAACGTTGCTTGGGAAGTAAATGCATACACAACCTAGGTTTCCATCCAATTGGCGACAGCTTTTCATGCGAATATTCTAGAATGCGCATTTTCCCACCAGTGGTGTTTCCGTCATATGGAGTTGTTGCAAAAAATAAATAAATGCGTGATAACGTTATACACGCAAAATGGACTTATTCGCTTAAATGTTCACGTACCGAATAAAAATGAAACGTTCAATATGTTTACATCGCTTTTTCAACTATAATGATAGTTTTGTCACAAAAACTTCTTAATTAAATAGTAAATGTGCCTACTCCGGTCTTGGCACCTGCGCTCTAGTCAACAGCTCCCAGATACAGTGCGGATAGGCTTTGCGATTTGTCTAGTTTACATGATATTATTATGGATAAAAGCGATAATATTTGTATTTGTCAAACGGCAGCTAAACATCGATCATCATGTCAACAGAATAAGACCCTCGGTAAGGCTATTTATTGGAAAGCAGCATCAAGCTCATCACCGTGCACTTTCACCATCCTGTGAAGTTCATCATTATTTATTTCATCTGTAGCCTAATAAACGGCATGGTTTCCCGAGTCGTGGTGGCAGAACTACACACCATATCATTGCGTGACCAAATGTACTTCGATATGATGGTTATCATGTCAATATTTGCACATAAAGGCGTTTCCGCCGCCATATCCCGCATAATACATTTTACTGACAGAAAAAGATCCCACTGTGTCAAACGAACAAATACCTATCTACATTTTTTTTTACATTACACCGACACTTCCTGTTTCCATCACATAGTTGTCGTGACTTTAAAAGAATTACAATATCACTTTACTCGGGTAAAAACTGTGGATGGAAATGTGGTTAGTGTGTGATTAACAATTCGTCGAATCACTTCGGGTAAAATAGAATATGTATAATTAAATTAAGGGTTCCTATAAATTATCATAGTAAATCATATGTAATTCACATTAAGACCACTAGATGTCCCAATTATTTCCCCAACATTTTCCCTGGCAGCAACTGCTCTTACTCAACAAAAACTGTCCTCTGTATCATATCACAACTTTTGGAGATATTTCAACAAAACGATTTTGTGGTATTCATTTTAATTATAATAATTATTATATATTCTTTAAATGTATAATTAGGAAAGCCTTAAAATAAATAATCCGCTTGTTTCGAGAGAAAAAATGTAGATCATTTTTTGTAAAGTAATATGGTGGATGAGTGTGTTGGAGAAACCCCCCCTGGTGGCTAGTTACCGCTTTATGGTTATGAATGTGTCATTTAGACAATGACTAGCCCAGTTAGCGCTAGTTTATGCTAACTTGCTAGCTAACAACTTCACTAGTAGTAAATGCTAGCAAACTAGTTGATTAGCATAAGCGGCTAGGAGTGCTAGCTAGCAAGCTTACTACTAAACCCTCTGAGGTAAAATACATTTAAAAAGATAACATAACTTAATTGCAGTTGCAAATGTTTCCACAGGTGACTGATAGGTTTACAGTTAATGTTATTTTTTTTAGCTATTCTACACAGCATTTTATGTCATATAGCTAGATAGCTAGCCAGCTACATTTTTAAGAGAGAGCTTTTCAATTGACATCTCTCCCCCTGTTTTCAGTCACAGGTGGGGACTGGATTAGGTGTGAGCAGTGCAAGAGGTGGGCTCATGAGTTGTACTCCACTTCTACTGGAGATAGCTTTGTTTGTGACCTATGTACAAATTAGCAATAGCAGAGCATAAGAGAGTTGCCACATCATGATTTATTTTTTAATGTATTTCCTTTATTTAACCAGGTAGGCCAGTTGAGAACAAGTTCTCATTTACAACTGCGACCTGGTCAAGATAAACAAAGCAGTGCGACACAAACAACACAGAGTTACACATGGGATAAACAAACATACACTCAATAACACAATAGAAAAATCTATATACAGTGTGTGCAAATGTAGTAAGATTAGGGAGGTAAGGCAATAAATAGGCCCTAGTGGCGAAATAATTACAATTGAGCATTAACACGAGTGATAGTTATGCAGAAGATGAATGTGCAAGTAGAGATACTGGGGTGCGAAGGAGAAAAAAACAATATGGGGATGAGGTAGTTGGGTGGGCTATTTACTGATGGGCTGTGGACAGGTGCAATGATCGGTAAGCTGCTCTGACAGCTGGTGCTCAAAAGTTAGTGAGGGAGATATAAGACTCCAGCTTCAGTGATTTTGGCAATTCGTTCCAGTCATTGGCAGCAGAGAACTGGAAGGAAAGGCGGTCAAACGAGGAGTTGACTTTGGGGATGACCAGTGAAATATACCTGCTGGAGCGTGTGCTACGGGTGGGTGCTGCTATGGTGACCAGTGAGCTGAGATAAGGCGGGGCTTTACAAAGAGCAAAGACTTATAGATGACCTAGCAAAGACTTATAGATGGCCTGGAGCCAGTGGGTTTGGCAACGAATATGAAGCGAGGGTCAGTCAACGAGAGCATGCAGGTTGCAGTGGTGGGTAGTATGGATGGATTGGAGATGCTTAATACGAGTCTGGAAGGAGAGTTTACATTCCAACCAGACACCTAGGTATTTGTAGTTGTCTACATATTCTAAGTCAGAACCGTCCAGAGTAGTGATGGTAGGCGGGCGGGCAGCGATTGGTTGAAGAGCATGCATTTAGTTTTACTTGCATTTAAGAGCAGTTGGAGGCCACGGAATGAATGTTACACTGAATTAATTAGTTAAGTTATGAGCTGTTGTTATTAAATGTTATATTCCAATGTTATTTAATGGTATTAGTTATTCCATTCCAATATTATATTATAATGAATATTTATTTTAATTAATTTGCACCTGAATGACATTTTTCAAATAATATTTAGGGCATCATTGTAGGGCAATTGTACATCATTGTACATTTAGGGCAATTGTACAACAACAAAGAAAATGTATGTGCAGATGAGTTAAAAAGAGGGACTTTACATCAAATCTCCTCATAGTGCGGATATTAATGGTGACATGTGCAAAACCATTTCCCTCGGGGGCCTGTTACCCCGGTACTTTTAAAAATGCCCCTTTTCTAATAACAACTTTTCATGAATATCTAAAAAAGTGTAAACTGTAGCCATTTATTTCCCTTTATAGTTTATTTGCCTAAGCAGTGGTGTAAAGTACTTAAGTAAAAATACAACTTAAGTAGTTTTTTGGGGGTATCTGTACTTTACTTTACTATTTATATTTTTCACTCCTTTCACTTTTACTTCGCTACATTCCTAAAGAAAATGATGTACTTTTTACTCCATACATTTTCCCTGACACCCAAATGAACTCGTTACATTTTGAATGCTTAGCAAGACAGAAAATGGTCCAAATCGCACACTTATCAAGAGAAAATCCCTACTGCCTCTGATCTGGCGCACTCACTAAACACAAAATGCTTTGTTTTTAAAGCCCTATGGCTAGGTCACACCCCAAGAAGAAAATTGTGCGGTATAAGGAATTTTCATACATAATATAAGGAATTTTCAATTATTTGTACTTTTACTTATGATACTTAAGTATATTTTAGCAACTACATTTACTTTTGATACTTAAGTATATTTAAAACCAAATACTTTTACTTTTACTCAAGTAGTATTTTACTCAGGGACTTTCACTTGTCATACATTAATAGAACATCATTTTCCTCCACTGCGCCTAAGCATGATCTTCATCCACATACCGATTTTTTTTCCAAACGTTGCTCTTTTGGGTCAGCAATTAGACATTGTTTTTAGGGGGGGCTAGTTACCCCCTACTAACCTAACATTTGGGGAAATATTATTATTATTATTATCATAATCATTAAATAGCCTACCTAAAATATATCACGAGTCTTGTTAAACTAGGTAGAATTGCAAGAAATTTGCTTCAAAACAACATATTCCTAGATCCTCAAATTAAACAAAATTAAGCTGTTCCATTCAAATGTGAAAAGGGGGGCCTGGGGAAAAATGGTTTGGAACCTCTGCAAAACGTAACCTGAAACTGGCAAAAGTGTACCTTAACTATTTAACATACAAATATTAGGAAACATGGACAATAAATGTACACTAGAATTGCCTGAATGCAATAAAAATTAATTCAGAAAAAATTACGAGTCAATGGCGTTACATCATACCAAAGAAAATTACTTTCACATCCGATTTGATTTCTGTCGCCTTTCATTTCTTTTAATCTGTCTACATTTTCACAAGAAAATATGCGCACTAAGTCCACCCGACCAGCAGAGTTCCCTGTTGTCAAAACGAGTCAGTCCAGGCATAATGTGACTCTTGTCTATTTCGCTTGCTGTGGTCGGCAACCGATGTTATGCTTTTAGGAAACACAAATATCTACTTAGAAGTTTGCCTAGATTATTGATTCTGCATATCTATGATTTATTCCACCCGGGAAAATAAAGACACCGACACCATATACTTTTAAAGTTTGTGAGAAATCATAACATCAGGTATGTTTGAAAGGGTTTCTCAAAATGTAGTTATCTGACGCATAGTTTCACGTCTACTTCTAAGGACACAATGTAGCTTTACTGAAAATTCGTGCTGCATATTAATTTTCATGTTGTATTTTACACTGTGTGTGATATCAGTAGTCTTCAACTGAGGAAGGCAACAGTGTGCTTGGTTTCCGGGGCGTGACTTTTGTTGGGACAGAATAACTTATTTTAGACTTTTAGACGCAATCAGATGTGCCCTTTGAAAATATTTCTAACCTAATAGTGCTACTATCATTATGTTATTTTATTTGCATGCGTTAAAGTAACAACCTAGGCTAATGTTGACATTATTAAGTCATTTATTACAAGTTAACAATTTAGAAGTCTTTCAAGATTGATCAGTGATGAGAACGATATAGCATACTACTTTTAAATAATTAAAATACACCCTGCAATAGAATATAGATTATTAATAGAATAATCATGTTTTGCTGGCTCCCAATTAGATTCTGATTATATTTTATTATTTATAACATTTCAGACATGGTGCTCCTCATCTTCCTCATAAATCGGTCCTTATGTAGGATACCTGATAAAAATTGAAGGCAAGTCAACGCCATGGGCAACCAAGACAACTTGGAAGATGTGTTTGTAGCTGTCGTTCGTCCAAAGAACCATGTCAGTTTGAGCTCTAAGGAATATCGGGCTAAAGCCTATGAGGTATGCACACATGACTGTAAGTCGCTTTGGATAAAAGCGTCTGCTAAATGGCATATATTATTATTATTATTATTAGGTAAGATTACAGTACCTTTCATAAGATACAGTAGTGATTAGCGACCATTCAACACCTAGCATCTGAAGGTTAGGATCTCTTTGCATAACAGCAAGGGGTTGGACTGAGAGTCGCAGGGTGCTGTGTTTGAGTCCCGGTCTGGAGTACTCCCTGGATTTGTTATGTTGGTGTCAGAAGTGGGATACACATTATTTTGTATACATGCTTAAGTATCCCTGCGAGTAGCAGACTATGGTTAATGCAAAGTGGCAACACCTTTATTAATACATTTAGTGTAAGGAGGCTCAGTTCTGGAAAGCTCCCTGGAAATGCAGCTATAGTTTTTGCCATATCATCCACCCCAAATCTTCTGCAATATAATTTTACTTTAACCCAAATATTGTTAATGGCAAATCACTATTATTTAGCTTATGGTTTGATTTCATAAATGTGTTTCTAGTTCAGTTTATCTTCACCAGTGACATCATGTGTAATTCTGTTATTACCCCTCCTTTAGATCCTGTTGATAGAAGTTCCTTTGGAAGGAAAAGAGAAGAAACGGAAGAAGGTCTTACTGGCGACCAAAATTCAAGCCAATGGGGACACAGCCAGATCCATTTTGGATTATGTAGAAGAAATGACTAAACCCATATCTAACAAAAAGGGTTTTATTGGTAAATAAATATCACTTAGTTGCTTTTGTGTAATTATGGTGGCTTTCCAGATTTGGATGCGATTCATTTGTTAATATAAATGTTCTATGAAGAGTAGAAAGACATTTCAAATAATAATTGTGTCAAAGTACTAATCCCTCTTATGCTGTTGCTCATCACAGGAAAGCGTGTGGTGCACATGAAGAAATTCCATCTCGATGGTGACAATGAAGGAAAAGAGGTCTCCCTCTTTTTTGTGCCAATTAATGTCAAAGGTAGAACTTGACACTAACTTGTCAGCACATAAATCATTTGGTTTACAATAACTTATAAATTATTAGAAATGTTATAAATTGGGGCCTCCTGAGTGGCGCAGTGTTCTAAGGCACTGCATCACAGTGCTTGAGGCGTCACTACAGACCTGGGTTTGATCCCAGGCTGTGTCACAACCGGCTGTGATCGGAAGTCCCATAGGGTGGCGCACAATTGGCCAGTGTCGTCTGAGTTAGGAGAGGGTTTGGCCGGGGGGCTTTACTTGGCTCATCATGTTCTAGTGTCTACTTGTGGCGGGCCGGGCCCGCGCAGGCTGACTTCAGTCGTCAGTGGAACGGTGTTTTCTCCGACACATTGGAGTGCAATTTGAAGGGTCATGTTTTGGAGGATGCATGACTCAACCTTTGCCTCTCCCAAGCCCGTTGGGGAGTTGCAGTGAAGAGACGATCTTAATTGGATCGCAATTGGATATCACAAAATTGGGGTGAAAAAGGGGGTAAAATCCCTTAATAAAATAAGCAAAAAATGAGGTAGAAAAATAATAATGCTAATACTGAGCATTAGTATAGTGCCTTTTGAAAGTATTCAAACCCTTAATTTATTCAACATTTTGTTGTAACAGCTTGAATTCAAAATGGATAAAATGTAGATTTTTTTCTCGCCCATCTACACACAATACTCCATAAAGACAGTGAAAATATGTTTTAGATTTTTAGCAAATTTATTGAAAATGAAATACAGAAATATCTCTTTTACGTAAGTATTCACACCTTTAGTCAATACTTTGTAGAAGCATCTTTGGCAGGGATTACAGCTGTGAGTCTTTCTGGGTATATGTCACTAAGAGCTTTCCACACAAGGATTGTATAACATCAAATCAAATTAATTTATATAGCCCTTCGTACATCAGCTGATATCTCAAAGTGCTGTACAGAAACCCAGCCTAAAACCCCAAACAGCAAGCAATGCAGGTGTAGAAGCACGGTGGCTAGGAAAAACTCCCTAGAAAGGCCAAAACCTAGGAAGAAACCTAGAGAAGAACCAGGCTATGAGGGGTGGACAGTCCTCTTCTGGCTGTGCCGGGTGGAGATTATAACAGAACATGGCCAAGATGTTCAAATGTTCATGAATGACCAGCATGGTCGAATAATTATAAGGCAGAACAGTTGAAACTGGAGCAGCAGCACGGCCAGGTGGTCTGGGGACAGCAAGGAGTCATCATGTCAGGTAGTCCTGGGGCATGGTCCTAGGGCTCAGGTCCTCCGAGAGAGAGAAAGAAGGAGATAATTAGAGAACGCACACTTAAATTCACACAGGACACCGAATAGGACAGGAGAAGTACTCCAGATGTAACAAACTGACCCTAGCCCCCCGACACATAAACTACTGCAGCATAAATACTGGAGGCTGAGACAGGAGGGGTCAGGAGATACTGTGGCCCCATCCGAGGACACCCCCGGACAGGGCCAAACAGGAAGGATATAACTCCACCCACTTTGCCAAAGCACAGCCCCCACACCACTAGAGGGATATCTTCAACCACCAACTTACCATCCTGAGACCAGGCTGAGTATAGCCCACAAAGATCTCCGCCATGGCACAACCCAAGGGGGGGCGCCAACCCAGACAGGATGACTACATCAGTGAATCAACCCACTCAGGTGACGCACCCCTTCCAGGGACGGCATGAGAGAGCCCCAGTAAGCCAGTGACTCAGCCCCTGTAATAGGTTTAGAGGCAGAGAATCCCAGTGGAAAGAGGGGAACCGGCCAGGCAGAGACAGCAAGGTCGGTTCGTTGCTCCAGAGCCTTTCCGTTCACCTTCCCACTCCTGGGCCAGACTACACTCAATCATATGACCCACTGAAGAGATGAGTCTTCAGTAAAGACTTAAAGGTTGAGACCGAGTTTGCGTCTCTGACATGGGTAGGCAGACCATTCCATAAAAATGGAGCTCTATAGGAGAAAGCCCTGCCTCCAGACGTTTGCTTAGAAATTCTAGGGACAATTAGGAGGCCTGCGTCTTGTGACCGTAGCGTACGTGTAGGTATGTACGGCAGGACCAAATCAGAGAGATAGGTAGGAGCAAGCCCATGTAATGCTTTGTAGGTTAGCAGTAAAACCTTGAAATCAGCCCTTGCTTTGACAGGAAGCAGGTGTAGAGAGGCTAGCACTGTAATAGTAGAGTAATATGATCAATTTTTTTGGTTCTAGTCAGGATTCTAGCAGCCGTATTTAGCACTAACTGAAGTTTTACATTTGCCCATTATTCTTTTCAAAATTCTTCAAGCTCTGTTGAATTGGTTGTTGATCATTGCTAGACAACCATTTTCAGGTCTTGCCATAGATTTAAGTTCAAACTGTAACTCGGCCACTCAGGAACATTCACTGTGTTCTTGTTAAGCAACTTCAGTGTATATTTGGCTTTGTGTTTTAAGTTATTGTCCTGCTGAAAGGTGAATTAATCTCCCAGTGTCTGGTGAAAAGCAGACTGAACCAGGTTTTCCTCTAGGGTTTTGCGTGTTCTTAGCTCCATTCTGTTTCTTTTTTGTCCATAAACTCCCCAGCCCTTAATGGTTACAACCATACCCATAACATAATGCAGCCACCACTATGCTTGAAAATATGGAGAGTAGTACTTTGTAATGTGTTGTATTGGATTTGACCCAAACATAACGCTTTGTATATGCTGTTCATTGACTACAGCTCAGCGTTCAACACCATAGTGCCCACGAAGCTTATCAATAAGCTATGGACCTTAGGAATAAACACCTCCCTCTGCAACTGGATCCTGGACTTCCTGACGGGCCGCCCCAGGTGGTAAAGGTAGGCAACAACATGTCTGCCACACCTCAACACTGTACTCCCACAACTGCGTGGCCAAACACGAATACCACACCATCATTAAGTTTGCTGACGACAAAACAGTGTTAGGCCTGATCACCGACAACGACGAGACAGCCTATAGGGAGGAGGTCAGAGAACTGGCAGTGTGGTGCCAGGACAAGAACATCTCCCTCAATGGGAGCAAGACAAAGGAGCTGATCATGGACTACAGGAAAAGGTGGGCCGAACAGGCCCCCATTAACATCAACGGGGCTGTAGTGGAGCGGGTTGAGAGTTTCAAGTTCCTTGGTGTCCACATCACCAACAATCTATTTTTTATTTTTTTATTTCACCTTTATTTAACCAGGTAGGCTAGTTGAGAACAAGTTCTCATTTGCAACTGCGACCTGGCCAAGATAAAGCATAGCAGTGTGAACAGACAACACAGAGTTACACATGGAGTAAACAATTAACAAGTCAATAACACAGTAGAAAAAAAGGGGAGTCTATATACATTGTGTGCAAAAGGCATGAGGAGGTAGGCGAATAATTACAATTTTGCAGATTAACACTGGAGTGATAAATGATCAGATGGTCATGTACATGTAGAGATATTGGTGTGCAAAAGAGAAGAAAAGTAAATAAATAAAAACAGTATGGGGATGAGGTAGGTAAAAATGGGTGGGCTATTTACCGATAGACTATGTACAGCTGCAGCGATCGGTTAGCTGCTCAGATAGCAGATGTTTGAAGTTGGTGAGGGAGATTAAAGTCTCCAACTTCAGCGATTTTTGCAATTCGTTCCAGTCACAGTCAGCAGAGAACTGGAACGAAAGGTGGCCAAATGAGGTGTTGGCTTTAGGGATGATCAGTGAGATACACCTGCTGGAGTGCGTGCTTCGGATGGGTGTTGCCATCGTGACCGGTGAACTGAGATAAGGCGGAGCTTTACCTAGCATGGACTTATAGATGACCTGGAGCCAGTGGGTCTGGCGACGAATATGTAGCGAGGGCCAGCCGACTAGAGCATACAGGTCGCAGTGGTGGGTGGTATAAGGTGCTTTAGTGACAAAACAGATGGCACTGTGATAAACTGCATCCAGTTTGCTGAGTAGAGTGTTGGAAGCAATTTTGTAGATGACATCGCCGAAGTCGAGGATCGTTAGGATAGTCAGTTTTACTAGGGTAAGTTTGGCGGCGTGAGTGAAGGAGGCTTTGTTGCGGAATAGAAAGCCGACTCTAGATTTGATTTTCGATTGGAGATGTTTGATATGAGTCTGGAAGGAGAGTTTACAGTCTAGCCAGACACCCAGGTACTTATAGATGTCCACATATTCAAGGTCGGAACCATCCAGGGTGGTGATGCTGGTCAGGCGTGCGGTGCAGGCAGCGAACGGTTGAAAAGCATGCATTTGGTTTTACTAGCATTTAAGAGCAGTCGGAGGCGACGGAAAGAGTGTTGTATGGCATTAGGTTAGATAGCACAGTGTCCAAGGACGGGCCGGAAGTATATAGAATGGTGTCGTCTGCGTAGAGGTGGATCAGGGAATCGCCCGCAGCAAGAGGTCGGAACCATCCAGGGTGGTGATGCTGGTCAGGCGTGCGGGTGCAGGCAGCGAACGGTTGAAAAGCATGCATTTGGTTTTACTAGCGTTTAAGAGCAGTTGGAGGCCACGGAGCAACATCATTGATATATATAGGAAAAAAGAGTCGGCCCGAGGATTGAACCCTGTGGCACCCCCATAGAGACTGCCAGAGGACCGGACAGCATGCCCTCCCATTTGACACACTGAACTCTGTCTGCAAAGTAGTTGATGAACCAGGCAAGCCAGTCATCCGAAAAACCGAGGCTACTGAGTCTGCCAATAAGAATATGGTGATTGACAGAGTCGAAAGCCTTGGCAAGGTCGATGAAGACGGCTGCACAGTACTGTCTTTTATCGATGGCGGTTATGATATCGTTTAGTACCTTGAGCGTGGCTGAGGTGCACCCGTGACCGGCTCGGAAACCAGATTGCACAGCGGAGAAGGTACGGTGGGATTCGAGATGGTCAGTGACCTGTTTGTTGACTTGGCGTTCGAAGACCTTAGATAGGCAGGGCAGGATGGATATAGGTCTGTAATAGTTTGGGTCCAGGGTGTCTCCCCCTTTGAAGAGGGGGATGACTGCGGCAGCTTTCCAATCCTTGGGGATCTCAGACGATATGAAAGAGAGGTTGAACAGGCTGGTAATGATGGGATGAGGTCAATGTCCTTCCAGGATACCCAGGCCAGGTTGATTAGAAAGGCCTGCTCACAGAAGTGTTTTAGGGAGCGTTTGACAGTGATGAGGGGTGGTTGTTTGACTGTGGCTCCGTAGCGGATATCATGGTCCAAACACACCAAGGCAGTCATGAAGAGGGCACAACAAAACCTTTTCCCCCTCAGGAGACTGAAAATATTTGGCATGGGTCCCCAGATCTTCAAAAAGTTCTATAGCTGCACCATCCAGAGCATCTTGACCGGTGGCATCACCGTCTGGTATGGCAACTGCTCGGCATCTGACCATAAGGCGTACAGTGCTCCTTGGGATGTTTAAAGCTTGGGAAATCTTTTTGTATCCAAATCCGGCTTTAAACTTCTTCACAACAGTATCTCGGACCTGCCTGGTGTGTTCCTTGTTCTCCATGATGCTCTCTGCACTTTTAACGGACCTCTGAGACTATCACAGTGCAGGTGCATTTATACGGAGACTTGATTACACACAGGTGGATTGTATTTATCATCATTAGTCATTTAGGTCAACATTGGATCATTCAGAGATCCTCACTGAACTTCTGGAGAGAGTTTGCTGCACTGAAAGTAAAAGGGGCTGAATAATTTTGCACGCCCAATTTTTCAGTTTTTGATTTGTTAAAAAAGTTTGAAATATCCAATAAATGTCGTTCCACTTCATGATTGTGTCCCACTTGTTGTTGATTCTTCACAAAAAAATACAGTTTTATATCTTTATGTTTGAAGCCTGAAATGTGGCAAAAGTTCGCAAAGTTCAAGGGGGCCGAATACTTTCGCAAGGCACTGTATAGAATGCCCTCTTCAAATCAAAACAGGGGATCCAATATTTGTTTTTTTATTACTTGTTAAACATAATGTCTTTATCTGAGCAATTGTATTACTATAGTTTATTACCATATACTTTTTTTGTTTTTTTGAGCATACAATATCGCTCAGTATTTGTATTACCGGTATTTCTTTTATAGTCTTTTTTGCTGATCTTTATCAAGGGATACAATAATTCCTGACCCTATGGCAAGTGTTAGAACACTTGTATCTGGGGTAATTTTTAAAGCATTCCTTAGAATAATTCCTTAATAATATTGTTTAGCTAACAATGTTTTTTTATTATTGTGTGCTGCTTATTGGTCTTTCGGGAACAGATAATAGCAAACCTATCTACAACCCTGGGAGCCCAAGTTTTTACTGCCTCCAGGATATCATGCGTGTGTGTAGTGAGACCAGCACTCATTTCTCCTCCATCACCTCAAAGATGCTCCTGGCCTTGGACAAGTAAGTCTTTGTCTATGATTTCATATTGAAGTAATTTAGCAGGCGCCCTGATCCACTGTTTTTTCTGTGTATCAAGAGAGCTTAAAACCAGTGTATATGGTAACTTCACTTACTCTACCATCTTCATGGCTGTTGTATTCATGCCACTTCGGGGGCGGTAGGTAGCCCAGAGGTTAGAGGTGGACCGGTAACAGAAAGGTTGTTGGTTTAATTCCCGGGCCGGACGATGAACTAAGTGTTGAACTAGACTGGTTACTGGAGGCCTGCTGGTTTCAGATTATTACTACTATCCACTGCTGTTGTGCCTTTGAGCAGTCTCGTGACTGTGTATGTGTGGTGTCCGGGGGTTGGGATTGGAAATAACATAAGATATTTAAAACGACTTACAGTGCAGTGAGTGACACAGTAGATATTTCACCCACCATAGAGACATTGGTAAGCCTTACCAGAACGTCACCACTAAACCTTGACCTTTGAACTTGTACCTGCCCTATACAGGTGGCTGGAAGAGAAGCACACCATGCCTCACGCCATTGCAGCTCTGTTCCGGCCCGCACCGGTGGACCGAGTCAAGACCAATGTGAGTAACCCTGCATACACCAGCGAGGGCAAACCCAGCGATGGAGATTTGCACATGGGCTACACCGCCTTGGAGATCAAGAGCAAGATGCTGTCACTGGAGAAGGCAGACATGTGCATTCAAAACCCTCTCTACAGCTCAGACCTGCAGTATACCAACCGGGTGAGAGCCCAGATACCGTTTTTTCCAATTCCTACCCTCTCCCGAGGGACGGCTTACAAGACAGTTCACATTTTTGTTTTAGCCCTGCACGGACACACTTTTATTTTAACAGAAATAGTGTGTATCATAATCAAAATATGTGAAGATAAACTACAGTGTTTACGTATCCTCTCCATTTTTGCCTTTTCTAGGTGGACAAAGTTATCATCAACCCTTACTTTGGCCTTGGTGCTCCAGATTACTCTAAAATCCAGATCCCTACTAGAGAAAAGTGGCAGCACGGCTCTAACAATGTGACAGAGGAAAAGTGAGTGTGCCTCCCAAAATTTAACTTCAAAACAACTTAATGAATTCTCCAGACCTGGGTTCAAATAGTATTCTTTTCCCTTCAAATAGTTTGAGCCTGTCTGGATTTGCCAAATAGGTGACATTTCCACATTTGGGACTATTCCATCAGTTCCATTGCGCCAGGCAACCTATCTGGCAGTTTGGGCCTTTTCAAATGCCTCATGACATTGTGACGTTCAAGTGATTGAACGAGGCCTATTCTCTGTCTCCTCCATAGGGAGCACCAGTGGGTGGATGACTTCCCCCTACACCGCAGTGCCTGTGAAGGTGACACAGATCTGCTCACCAAGCTCCTGGAAAGTGGCTTCTCAGTCAAACAGCTGGACAGCGACCACTGGGCCCCCATCCACTACGCCTGCTGGTACATCTCATACGAGTAGTGTTTTGTTCTAGCACGGCTGTACACCAAAACAAGTGGCAGGGCTGCTATTTTGCTGAAAAACTCATCCTAGATTGTAAACCAACCTGTAAAATAACATTTACATTTTACATTTAAGTCATTTAGCAGACGCTCTTATCCAGAGCGACTTACAAATTGGTGCATTCACCTTATGACATCCAGTGGAACAACCACTTTACAATAGTGCATCTAAATATTTTAAGGGGGGAGGGGGTGAGAAGGATTACTTTATCCTATCCTAGGTGTTCCTTAAAGAGGTGGGGTTTCAGGTGTCTCCGGAAGGTGGTGATTGACTCCGCTGTCCTGGCGTCGTGAGGGAGTTTGTTCCACCATTGGGGAGCCAGAGCAGCGAACAGTTTTGACTGAGCTGAGCGGGAACTGTACTTCCTCAGTGGTAGGGAGGCGAGCAGGCCAGAGGTGGATGAACGCAGTGCCCTTATTTGGGTGTAGGGCCTGATCAGAGCCTGGAGGTACTGAGGTGCCGTTCCCCTCACAGCTCCGTAGGCAAGCACCATGGTCTTGTAGCGGATGCGAG
This sequence comes from Oncorhynchus gorbuscha, assembly GCF_021184085.1. Lineage (NCBI taxonomy): Eukaryota > Metazoa > Chordata > Actinopteri > Salmoniformes > Salmonidae > Oncorhynchus > Oncorhynchus gorbuscha. The sequence goes on from NC_060181.1 coordinate 34,118,555, forward strand.
CTTCAACTGGAAGCCAGTGGAGAGAGCGGAGGAGCGGGGTGACGTGAGAGAACTTGGGAAGGTTGAACACTAGACGGGCTGCGGCGTTCTGGATGAGTTGTAGGGGTTTAATGGCACAGGCAGGGAGCCCAGCCAACAGCGAGTTGCAGTAATCCAGACGGGAGATGACAAGTGCCTGGATTAGGACCTGCGCCGCTTCCTGTGTGAGGCAGGGTCGTACTCTGCGGATGTTGTAGAGCATGAACCTACAGGAACGGGCCACCGCCTTGATGTTAGTTGAGAACGACAGGGTTGTTGTCCAGGATCACGCCAAGGTTCTTAGCGCTCTGGGAGGAGGACACAATGGAGTTGTCAACCGTGATGGCGAGATCATGGAACGGGCAGTCCTTCCCTGGGAGGAAGAGCAGCTCCGTCTTGCCGAAGTTCAGCTTGAGGTGGTGATCCGTCATCCACACTGATATGTCTGCCAGACATGCAGAGATGCGATTCGCCACCTGGTCATCAGAAGGGGGAAAGGAGAAGATTAATTGTGTGTCGTCTGCATAGCAATGATAGGAGAGACCATGTGAGGTTATGACAGAGCCAAGTGACTTGGTGTATAGCGAGAATAGGAGAGGGCCTAGAACAGAGCCCTGGGGACACCAGTGGTGAGAGCGCGTGGTGAGGAGACAGATTCTCGCCACGCCACCTGGTAGGAGCGACCTGTCAGGTAGGACGCAATCCAAGCGTGGGCCGCGCCGGAGATGCCCAACTCAGAGAGGGTGGAGAGGAGGATCTGATGGTTCACAGTATCGAAGGCAGCCGATAGGTCTAGAAGGATGAGAGCAGAGGAGAGAGAGTTAGCTTTAGCGGTGCGGAGCGCCTCCGTGATACAGAGAAGAGCAGTCTCAGTTGAATGACTAGTCTTGAAACCTGACTGATTTGGATCAAGAAGGTCATTCTGAGAGAGATAGCGGGAGAGCTGACCAAGGACGGCACGTTCAAGAGTTTTGGAGAGAAAAGAAAGAAGGGATACTGGTCTGTAGTTGTTGACATCGGAGGGATCGAGTGTAGGTTTTTTCAGAAGGGGTGCAACTCTCGCTCTCTTGAAGACGGAAGGGACGTAGCCAGCGGTCAGGGATAAGTTGATGAGCGAGGTGAGGTAAGGGAGAAGGTCTCCGGAAATGGTCTGGAGAAGAGAGGAGGGGATAGGGTCGAGCGGGCAGGTTGTTGGGCGGCCGGCCGTCACAAGACGCGAGATTTCATCTGGAGAGAGAGGGAGAAAGAGGTCAGAGCACAGGGTAGGGCAGTGTGAGCAGAACCAGCGGTGTTGTTTGACTTAGCAAACGAGGATCGGATGTCGTCGATCTTCTTTTCAAAATGGTTGACGAAGTCATCTGCAGAGAGGGAGGGGGGAGGGGGAGGAGGATTCAGGAGGGAGGAGAATGTGGCAAAGAGCTTCCTAGGGTTAGAGGCAGATGCTTGGAATTTAGAGTGGTAGAAAGTGGCTTTAGCAGCAGAGACAGAGGAGGAAAATGTAGAGAGGAGGGAGTGAAAGGATGCCAGGTCCGCAGGGAGGCGAGTTTTCCTCCATTTCCGCTCGGCCTTCCGGAGCCCTGTTCTGTGAGCTCGCATTGAGTCGTCAAGCCACGGAGCGGGAGGGGAGGACCGAGCCGGCCTGGAAGATAGGGGACATAGAGAGTCAAAGGATGCAGAAAGGGAGGAGAGGAGGGTTGAGGAGGCAGAATCAGGAGATAGGTTGGAGAAGGTTTGAGCAGAGGGAAGAGATGATAGGATGGAAGAGGAGAGAGTAGCGGGGGAGAGAGAGCGAAGGTTGGGACGGCGCGATACCATCCGAGTAGGGGCAGTGTGGGAAGTGTTGGATGAGAGCGAGAGGGAAAAGGATACAAGGTAGTGGTCGGAGACTTGGAGGGGAGTTGCAATGAGGTTAGTGGAAGAACAGCATCTAGTAAAGATGAGGTCGAGCGTATTGCCTGCCTTGTGAGTAGGGGGGGAAGGTGAGAGGGTGAGGTCAAAAGAGGAGAGGAGTGGAAAGAAGGAGGCAGAGAGAAATAAAGTAAAAATAAAGTGTTCCCCAAATTCCCTAAAGAAAATTAAAGTCTCTAAGGACACTAACATTTATATATATTTGTTTATTGTACAGCTAACGGCAAATAAGAGTAAAATGTCTGTGTTGAATGTAGGTATGGTAAAGTGGAAGCAACAAAGCTACTGCTGGAGAAGGGAAACTGTAACCCCAACCTGCTGAATGGCCAGCTGAGCTCCCTGCTGCACTTTGCAGCTGGAGGGGGCCACTCAGAGATCGTACAGCTTCTGCTCCAGCATCCTGAGATAGACCGGGTAAGACTGAGACAGATGCACTAAAACAGGTTTAGATCCTGACAGGGGTCTCCGACTCTAGTCCTGAGGAGCTATTAGGTGCATAGGCTTTCATGCTAACCCTCCAGTAGCACATCTGATTCCCAGGCTGAAGATCATGCTTAGTTGATTATTTGAATCAGGTTTGTTTGCGATGTGCTCAGTGGTTAAATTGAGCCAGAGCTGCCCAGAGCCAAGCTCCTGCACCTTGGGTGAAAGGGAGAGCCAGTCAGAGCCAAGCTTCTACACCTAACAGGCCAAAAGACAACAGTAGGATAAAAGTATGCTAAATCAAGATTAGGGTTAGTGTTGAACATAAGGCTAAGGTCAAGGGTTAGATTTATGGTTAAGGGACACAGGTTAGGAGAGAATTTTTGCTAACCCTAACCCTTTCCCTAACGTTAAACACAGTCTCCTAACCTGCTACATGAATTATCTTAACCTGCTGCATAAGTTCTCCTAACCTGCTACGAAAAAGAACTTTGGTATCAGTGGCTTGAAAAGAGTGTTTCCCTTATGGGTAAGGTTATGAATGGAACACTAGTCACTTGAATAATGTTTACATATTTTGCATTACTCATCTCATATGTATATACTGTATTCTATTCTACTGTATCGTAGTCTATGCCGCTCTGACATTGCTCGTCCATATATTTATATATTCTTAATTCCATTCCTTTACTTAGATTTGTTTATTTGGTATATGTTGTGAAATTGTTACATTTTACTTATTAGATATTACTGCACTGTCGGAGCTAGAAACACAAGTATTTCGCCACACCCACAATAACATCTGCTAAACACGTGTATGTGACCAATAACATTTGATTTGTTGACTAGTAGGCTCGTGGTTGAGTCGGGGCGTGGACATGAACCTCGGGATAGGTTTAAGTTAAGCATTATGGCTATGGTTAGAGTTGAGCCATGGTGTCAACATGAAGCTAGGGTTATGGTTGAGCCAGGGTATGGACAAGAGGAAAGTGTGGAGTGACAGCAGAAGACAGTGAGCATGCATTAACCATAATCCATACACTTTTGAATTCCAAATTCAACCCCTAAATGTGCTGGAATAAAAGCCTGCACACCCAGTAGCTCTCCAAGACCTGCATTGGAGAACCCTGGTTGAATCCAGTATATCCTCCATCCTATTTGCATTATGACCACATACTGTAGGGTGTGCTGGTACCAGTGGAACTTCATAGCTTAGGATTTCAATATGTTCCCAGTAGTAAGTAGCAGTAAGAAAGTCAGTCACTTTGCTTGCTTGTTTCTATACTCTTATAAGCACATAGAGGATCAGCAAAACAGATCGCCCCTGCAAATCTGTGAAGAGAACAAGCAAAACGAATGGGAGGAGACAGTGAAACTCCTACAGCAAGCCAATAACAAACCAGTGAGTGTGGAGTGTGTGTGTGTCAGTGTGCGTGACTGTATGCTACTCCAACAGACTTGTCAAAGTATTTTATTACCATTAGCAGTTGATGAAACTGTGTGTTCGTTCCGCAGTACGAGAAGGTGCGCATCTACCGTATGGACGGCTCGTACCGCTCGGTGGAGCTGAAGCACGGCAACAACACATCAGTGCAGCAGATTATGGAGGGCATGCGGCTTTCCAAGGACACCCAGCAGTACTTCACCATCTGGATCTGCTCCGAGAACCTCAGTGAGTCACACATACACAGATCCAAAATGGCTGCCCAATATTTGGGCATAGGTATTATATTATTGTATCTGTAGTATCCTATTTCCATGCTACCTGTGCTGATGACACCCTTGGTGTGTGTTTGTATTGTCTTCCATCAGACCTGCAGCTAAAGCCCTACCACAAGCCCCTGCAGCACCTGCGTATCTGGACAGAGATCGTCACTGACCTCACCGTCCTAGACCCCCAGAGGGAGAACCCACAGCTCTTCCTCCGTAGAGATGTCCGTCTGCCCCTCGACATTGAGAAAAAGGTTTGTAACCAATTTGATTCTGATCAACTTTATTATCCCCTTGGGAAATTCTTCTTGCTGCATCTGTAAAGCAAGGATTTGGGATATTGAATATTGCTTAGATCAGTGTTTCTCAACTCTGGTTAAGGGGTACCCAGAGGGTGTGCATGAATTTATTTCAGCCCAGTAATAATAAACATGATTAAACTGTTCAAGGGTTTGGTGTTTAAGTTCATTAATTTGCTCATTAATCCATCCACGATTGGCTTGAATCTTCTCCTCCAGATTGAGGACCCACTGTCCATCCTGATCCTGTTTGATGAGGCCAGACACTGCCTCCTCAAGGGCTTCTTCCCCTCCCCGGACAGCAAGCTGATCACCCTGGCCAGCCTTCTGCTGCAGATCATCTACGGAAACTATGAGAGCAAGAAGCACAAGCAGGGTTTCCTTAAGTAAATATCTTAAATCGGTCCCCGAATTCAGTCAATCTAGCATAATACTCTTCTTTAAAACTGGGGAAATCTTGGTATGATATTTGAAGATAAGGTACATAAAGCTGTGGTAATATGATATACTATTGACATAACTGTCTGTGTAAATGTTTTGTTTTCAACAGTGAGGAAAACCTGAAATCTATTGTCCCAATATCCAAGGTTAAAAGCAAAGCACATCATTGGACAAGCAAGATTCTTCATGAGTATAAGGTCAGGTTTATTTTCATTATTTAGATTTTGTGAAATAACTTGTAAGCATTTATATCTGTGGGGTCAAACTCTTAGCCTTACTTCACCTTATTGGCCCCACAGTGCTTCAGTATGAGTGAGGGTGTGAGCAAAGAGATGCACCACCTCCAGAGGCTCTTCCTGCAGAACTGCTGGGACATCCCAACCTATGGTGCCGCCTTCTTCACAGGCCAGGTCTTCACCAAGGCTAGCTCCAGCAACCACAAAGTGATCCGCGTCTTCGTGGGTGTCAACACCAAGGGCCTGCACCTCATGAACATGGAGACCAAGGTATCCCGGGGGATATTTGTTGGTTGGGGACAGATTCATATGAATACAGAGAGAACCATGTTTAACCATGCAGTATACAGAATACATTCTTATTTAGTTGTCACAAAGTAAGCATGGATGTAAATATCTAAGCATATAAATAAGGCTCAAAAGTATCCAGCTTTGTATATTTTGAATGTTTTCATGTAAATGCCCTCTTACTGATACTGTGCATATGTTTTACTGTGTATTTATAGGTACTTCTTATCAGTCTGGGGTATGGCTCTTTCATGTGGCAGCTAGGGCATGCTGATCAGTACTTTCAGATTCACAGTCTGGAAAATAAGATGAATTTCATTGTGCATACCAAACAGGTAAATATAGGACCTTTCCCAAGTCATTCCAATGGATGTATCTGTGAATATGTTGAATCAATGTGTTGTAGCCTGGAAAACAGTGCAGATGGTATGATTTATAAGAAAATATTTACCATAGAGCTATATGCTAACTGAAGAGTTGATTGTGGGCAATATTACATGAAATTGCTTGTATTCATTGGATCCTTTTCTTCTTTCCTCAATAGGCTGGCCTAATTGTTAAACTGTTAATGAAGTTGAGTGGACAAATGACTCCAAATGACAGAAGTTTAACAGACAAGTATGCATATGGTTGATTCACCATGTACTTTTCCCCCCATTTGTTTTGCTTTCTTGTATTGTAATTTGCTTTTTTGAGGAAAAAGTATTTTTCACCAATTACATAGTTTTGTATCACAATAGAACAAGACATGTTTCACATTTGGTTTATTTGATATTAAGATTTGTTACATTTGACAAATTCTTACATGCTGTAATTTTTATGGTTGTAAATAATGTGTATTTAAAGATTAAATAAATTTAATGAGTTAATAAAATGAATACTATACGAGTGTAATTCCTTCTGTTTTGATGAAAATAGCACTGCCCATATAACTCAATCTTATGAGCACAATTTATTTGTTATCTGTGTGCATTTTGTGGCTAGAAAGGGTTTCAGTTCTGCAATGCAAAGTAAAACGACATTAGGACAAATTAATTCCCTAAAACTTGAAATCAGTGAAAGATAATGAAAATGTAATGTCAGAAATCAGACGGACTGACATCGGTAACTGACACATGAGGGAGCTCTGCTAAAATAAATGACTGAACTTGTCCACAGTACGGTCATTTCAAACGGCTTGAACAAGATAACGTTGTTAAATTTGTATTAAAACGTTTAAAACCATGTGAAATTAATTGAAGTGAGTAATAAGACAAAGATTCAGCCAATTTCTAAGCACAAGGGGAGACGAACGTCATTGTTTACATTATGTAACCATGGTAGCCATGATAGTAGCCTGCTGACATCTTCTGTATCACTGAAAGTCAGTGAAATTGATTTAACTTATATAGAAGTTCATTTATATGGCGATGTTGTGGACAAACCAAAGGTAACTTGAAAATGATATGCTTCGCAACGATACGCTTTAAATTAGTGACATGCGAAATTTGCCCTGCCATCTTGTTTGGAAGCTTGCCAGCCGAGAGCCAGCTTCAGTGTTACATTATAACAATATCTTCACTCAGCAAGTGTTGTAACAATTTGTGGAATGAGACAGGCACAAGTATCATTACTGTAACATTCACCAACAACAGTATCTATAATTGTAACAGTATGGAAATGACAGATGCACTTTGGGCTCTATAGAGCCCCACTGTGGAGGTATCATAATACCCATAAAACCTAGGGGTCAAACAGGGAAATGGTTCCAGTCATTTTTCCACCATTCTTTTTCCCATAGAGAATTGTAGGAACACTTCAAATAAGGGCTGTGTTTTGTGTAGGCTGACACTGGCATGATGTTTTGATAACCATGTATATCTCTCTCGGACAAGGTGACTTTAATCAATATATTTGGTTCTATTTACTCTCAGATTTCAAAAACACTAATTAGCATCAAAGTAGACATAATGAAAGACTACAAATCCCTGCAAGCTCCTACACGTCGTGTCTCTAGCTGACACCTTTGCTAACAGGTATTGTGTCAATTTAAATAACATTTCATTTTTGGGTTGTAAATACAGGTGAATATATTGATAAAAGTCACCCTGTCCTAGAAAGATTTACAAGGTTATAAATGTCACGCCACAGCCCTTATTTTAGGTGTTTCTAAAATCCCCTATGGGAAAAATAAATGGTGGAAAAACTATTGGAACCATTTCCTTGTTTGACCGCTAGGTTTTATGGGTATTATGACTCATACTGTGGTACTCTATTCCATAGCCATGGGAAATAAGGGTGCTGTAGCACCCCCTGAAAAAACAATCTGTAGCGTGGGCAAAGAAATTGCACATCCCTACCCCAAACATCTTCCCGCTGCTATGCTCTATTCAATCTGTGCTACAAATGTAAAGGTAATTTCTGATTTAGCCGACATATGCTGTGTTTACCGTGAATGCAGTCTCTGGTAACATTGCCTTTACATTTCAATCACGCTGTAACGCTGAATTTACAGATTGAATACAGTCCAAAATCTAACCGCTATCTTGTTTCGCAGGGTTAATACAAGTCAGAGATAATGTTGGAAGACATGACTGACCAAAACTCTCCTTTGGAATTAATTCAGGAAAAACCTGTGACATTCCTCACTTTATCAAACAATGAGCTAAAACACTTCCAGAAGAAATAGGAGACTTGAAAAATGTGGAATTATTATCTCTTCAAGGAAACAAATTAACTTCAATACCTTCAGCTGTCCACTCCCTGCACATCCTCAAAGCCCTTGACATCAGTAATAATACAATTGTAAGGCTTCCGGATGAAATCTGTCAGTTGGAGAATATCACACATCTCAATTCAAGCAACAATAAACTCAAACTCCGATTTGACACACTGAACTCTATCAGAGAAGTAGTTGGTAAACCAGGCGAGGCAATTATATGAGAAACCAAGGCTGTCGAGTCTGCCAATAAGAATGTGGTGATTGACAGAGTCGAAAGCCTTGGCCAGGTTGATGAATACGGCTGCACAGTATTGTTTCTTATCGATGGTGGTTATGATGTCGTTTATGACCTTGAGCGTGGCTGAGGTGCACCCATGACCAGCTCTGAAACCAGATTGCATAGCGGAGAAGGTACGGTGGGATTTGAAATGGTCGGTAATCTGTTTGTTAACTTGGCTTTCGAAGACCTTAGAAAGACAGGGTAGGATAGATATAGGTCTGTAGCAGTTTGGGTCTAGAGTGTCACCCCTTTTGAAGAGGAGGATGACCTCGGCAGCTTTCCAATATTTGGGAATCTCAGACGATACGAAAGAGAGGTTGAACAGGCTAGTAATAGGAGTTGCAACAATTTCGGCAGATCATTTTAGAAAGAGAGGGTCCAGATTGTCTAGCCCGGCTGACTTTGCAGCTCTTTCAGAACATCAGCTATCTGGATTTGGGTAAAGGAGAAATGGTGGGGACATTGGTGGGTTGCTGTGGAGGGTGCTGGCAGTTTACCGGGGTAGGGGTGGCCAGGTGGAAAGCATGGCCAGCCGTAGAGAAATGCTTATTGAAATTCTCAATTGTAGTGGATTTATTGGTATTGACAGTGTTTCCTAGCCTCAGAGCAGTGGGCAGCTGGGAGGAGGTGCTCTTATTCTCCATGGACTTTACAGTGTCCTAGAACCTTTTTGAGTTAATACTACAGGATGCACATTTCTGTTTGAAAAAGCTTGCCTTAGCTTTCCTAACTGCCTATGTATATTTGTTCCTAACTTCCCTGAAAAGTTGCATATCACGGGGGCTATTCGATGTTAATGCAGAACACCACAGGATGTTTTTGTGCTGGTCAAGGGCAGACAGGTCTGGAGTGAACCAAGGACTATATCTATTCCTAGTTCTATCTATCTATATGAGGAAGGCACTTTTAAAGAATAGCCAGGTATCATCTACTGACGGGATGAGGTCAATGTCATTCCAGGATACCCCGGCCAGGTCAATTAGAAAGACTTCAGACAACGTAGGGTAGCAGATTCCTGAGAGCATCGGATTCCTGAGAACAGTGGGGATAATACACAAGCATTCCACAGTACATTTCATATTCAAATTGTATTGTTGTGTACTGTATGCTTAGCAAGTGAGGTAATGTTGCAACTTTGTTATTTTGTTATAGAGCACATCTTACAAAAGGCTTTCCGGTCTCTGGCCAATAACTTGCAGGGCGATGACTTAAGATACACACTGAGGAGTTTAAGTCCAAAGAGAATAAACGGTATGACTTGAATCATCATATAAACCTCTAATTTGGCATAGAATTTCAGTGATAATGTTCCTCAATTTCATTTCAGTGTCCAATTACAATCAAGGAATTGATAGGAAATAGAATCACTCAATTTGATTTGACACTCAATTTGATTACTTTGTGTGTGTAGGGCATCCCAGAAGGAAAAAAACATGCAGGCCCTGACTCTGTGGATAGACTTATTCCATAGTGACCAGGAGGCATCTGTCATAGCTGAACAACTTGTGAGGACTCTGATCTTGGCAGGCCTATACACACTCTCCTCAGGTTCAGGCCATCAAGATATATGCCAAAGCCAGAAGACAATGAATACACTATGCCAAATGTGCTATATGAATAGAGGCGTAATTCATGACATTGTGAAGTTGGAAAGTGAGAGGAGTCATTTGTTTTTCATAAATGTACATTTACCAAGTGAATCCATACCAAAGTATTGATTATTGTTTGACCATGAGAATAAATGCAATTGTATATGCATCAACATTGTGTGAAAGTGGTTATTGATGGATTACAAAATAAATTATAATCATAACAGCAACCTACACGAACATAGCCTAAATCTAGGCATATTGCTTTGTAACGTTCACTGGTATAACAAATTCGATTGAATTTGACACCCTTTAGTGACTACAGTAGCTACATCTATACCTATTCTACGGTGTATGTAGTTCAACCAATGTGATTCTCCTATTGGGGCAGTGACATCATATAGCCAGACATCAGTCTAGGTAGTGATAGCCAACCAGAGTGCAGGAAGGCAGCTGCGGAGCGTGGAGTTATTTGACCGACACACTGCACCTAGCAAATGAAATAGCTTTATTTGTTAGGCGGAGGCACGACTAACTTCAGATCTACAGGTGGAGATGCCAAGGAAACAATACAATCTGTCACGTAATTTAATTTAGTGCTATAATGACAATGGATGAAACTATGCCTTTGGACTAAAGAGGGATTTTACTGAGCACTGGGGAACACTATTTTCTGCTAATACTAATAGCCTGGGGCCTTCTGGAAAACCGAATTAGATGTGGTAGAAACGACACCACAACCGGGTAACAGATTTGTTGCAAATTCAAGGAGTCTGGCGCAGTAGCCTACAATATTTTACAACATTTTTAAAGAAACATAAGACGCAACAATGGCTATGCATTTATATCAAGTTAGTAGTATGCTAATAGAAAATACAGTCGGGAAAATGAGTGACAACTTGACATCAGTGGTCCTTGCAGTGTCTGTGATCACCCTAACGTTGGGATATATTTCTAAACTGGTGCTCAAACAGTCACAATCTTCAGAAGAACACAAGGTATGTACATGAAGAATAAATCAATTGAGTTACAGTATATATTACATTATTATTAGGTCCGCTACAGTGAATGTTACAGCATCACGGCGCATTCATAGCCTATTGCATATTGTCCAAAATCACAAAATCATTTGACCTGTGTATTTTATTTTTGTTACTAAATTAATGTTTTTATTTTCTCAGAAATACCCACCATACATACCTTCTAGCATTCCATTTCTGGGTCATGCCATAGCATTTGGGAAAAGTCCCATTGAATTTCTGGAGAACGCATATGAAAAGGTAAGAATACAGTACTGCTGTAAAGTATACTTAATATATTTTAGTGCTCAAAGTGCTACCTATTTTGTTTATAAAACATGCAGTAATAAATTGCATTCACTTTACAATAACTTATTTCATATAATACAGCTTTTGAATCTCTACCTTACTGGTGTATAGCGCCATGTGAAAGTGCCCTTTATTGTAGGTGCTAAAACAAGGTTGATTTTCTTTCTATTCACAGTATGGGCCCGTTGTCAGCTTTACCATGGTGGGCAAAACCTTTACCTACCTTCTGGGTAGTGAGGCAGCCACACTGATGTTCAACAGCAAGAACGAAGATCTCAATGCAGAGGATGTCTATTCTCGATTGACCACGCCAGTTTTTGGAAAAGGGGTTGCCTACGATGTACCTAACCATGTAAGCCAATAAATACTTACAGAGATACTCCCTGTTGCACTCACAAATGTAGAGAGAATGTTACCACACACAACAAAGTGTTGACATAAGTTTGTTTGTCTCGTGTTTCATCTCATAAACCTATCATAAACTAATTATTGATTTATCTAATTTAAGTCCAATTATGCCGCTCATTTTCTTTTGTAGATCTTCCTGGAACAGAAGAAGATGTTTAAGACAGGACTGAACATCGCCCATTTCAAACAGCACGTTGAAATTATAGAGGAGGAAACGAAGGAGTACTTTTCACGATGGGGAGACAGTGGGGAACAAAGTAAGATGACCGAGCCATTACAATTGGTCGGAGTTTCTACAGTATTCCATGTGGAAAGTAATCCAAATGCCCAGTTCCAAATCGACCCCTAGCCCCTACTGTAGCTACTTCATGTAGACCTAAAATGATTGAAAAGCCGTAAGCAGAATGACACATTTCCCACGTGGCCTATAAGATGGCAAAGTTGAATTATTAAGGCAGTATGCTTATCCTTTCAGACCTATAAGAAGAGCTGACTGGATAGGGACTTGGGTGAAGCACAGTGGACTTTAGGTGTCAGCAGTGTAAACTGTTCAGAAAATGAGCCATTCAACACAATTTCCCATCAACATGTTCTCTAGTAATACCTCATGTTTTCAAAATCAAATCAGTTTATTGATCGCGGACACAGATTTGCAGATGTTATCGCAGGGGCAGCGAAAGCTTGTGTTTCTAGCTCCAACAGTGCAGTAATACCTAAACAATACACCATAATCAATGTGTTGTAACTACTGTAATACAGTTTGAACCTTGCTATCCATTTTAAGATAGCTACTTTTTTAATCTGTAAAAGGTAGGGTAGCGATATGATATTACCAAAAGTAGCATTTAGCAGAGCTACCCCTGACACGAATAAAGAGAGTAAGAAGCAAATCAAGTCAACATTTGCTGTCATTTATTGCAGCTATTACATTGCTCAAGAGAGCAGTGATCTCCCCATGCACATACTCAGATACTTAACGGGTTACTAATGACCGCAGCCTTTTGCTTCACACTCTTGATAGAATCTGTTTGCAATGTGTCGCCGTTTATGAGTACGTCACAACGCTTGTTTACACGCCATAACATTTGAGCCATAGCGCAGTCAAAGTTATCCAGTCAGCAATTCTGACCTCTGTTCTCTCTCCCTCTCTGTCTCACTCATTCACTATTTCCATCCATCTCCATCTTCTTATCTCTTCCGCTCTCTCTCTTTCACACCTTCCTTAACACCCCATCTCTTCTACTCCTCCCTCAGACCTGTTTGAGGCCCTGTCGGAGCTGATAATCCTGACGGCCAGTGCCTGTCTGCATGGGAAGGAGATCCGCAGCATGTTGGACGAGAAGGTGGCCCAGCTCTACGCAGACCTGGACGGGGGCTTCAGCCACGCTGCCTGGCTACTGCCCGGCTGGCTGCCCCTGCCCAGTTTCAGGTAAGAGAAAGACTTCATTCATACTGTCCTTTCCTCAACCAAGGGTCATTTCAAACTGTTCCACCTTCAGGTTAGGTTTTTTGTTTGACAGACCAAGTTAGACTGAGTTACCAGAACAGTTGCTGGAAATTAATGATTCATTAAACTTTATTCATTGTTCTATCCTGAGGTTAACGTTTTTGGTGATCGACTGAGTTGGACTTAATTATTATTGTATTCGTTCTGTAATAGCAATATGAGAATATCTTATTTCTATAAGGCAGGAAAAAACAGGTTGTCATTTTTGTACAGGCGACGGGACAGAGCACACAGGGAGATCAAGAACATCTTCTACAAGGTCACCCAGAAACGCAGAAGCTCTGGAGAGAAAGTGGACGATATGCTGCAGACCCTCATAGATGCCACCTACAAGTAAGACATAAGTGGATCAGATGCCAGTATTACTACATGTGGTACAAGTATATGCCTCCATGCCCCCCAACATAACTGAAGTGAATTGATATTTGGTTTAAAGGTGTTCTACAACTGTTGTACCATTTTAGACTGATTCAATCTTAACCATTTTTGCCCTTTTTAAGAGATGGGCGGCCCCTAAATGATGATGAGATAGCGGGCATGCTGATTGGTCTACTCCTGGCCGGACAGCACACATCTTCCACTACTAGTTCCTGGTTGGGCTTCTTCCTTGGCAAAGATAAGGCCCTACAGGACCGCTGCTATGCTGAACAGAAAACTGCATGTGGAGAAGATTTGCCCCCACTCAACTTTGACCAGGTCAGAATCGGCATATTAGACTACACTACAGCTTTGTTGTTGAAAATATGAATTATGTTCTTATACTGCCTTACAAGTGTTGACTACATTCAATCCATTATATTAAATATAGGTACATACATCTTTCTGAATTATTTTGTTGAAACTTATTTAGATCCGTTTATTGACCATATTCTATTTAAACTGGGTAATTTTATATTGATGTAAGCAACTTCAGTGTAGAACCTTTTTTCTAGACTGCTAAACCCACAAGTTCAGCTTTTCATTTGGACAGTTTTTATCATTTAAATATTTGACATGGTCTTTTACTTACCTGTTCTCTTGTTCATACATCAGCTGAAGGACCTGACTTTGTTGGATCGCTGTTTGAAAGAGACCCTCCGACTCCGTCCACCCATCATGACCATGATGAGAATGGCACGCTCTCCTCAGGTGAGCTCAATATCATTATTTGTTGGGAAGTTAACGAATACCCATTAAGTCATTCCTTCTGTCAAGAGATTTTACAAATCCATTAGAATAGCAGTTAATTGAAAAAACGTTTTAGACACTGAATTTAACAGAGAAATGGGAATAATATCAATTGTCCATATATTTATTTATTTACATTAAAATGTTTCCCCAACCCAGCTAAATGCATGTGTGTACAATAGGTGAGTGAGTGACTATTGACCAACCCTGACCCTTTGCTTCAATCCACTCCCAGACTGTAGCAGGCTACACCATCCCAGCTGGTCACCAGGTGTGTGTGTCCCCGACAGTCAACCACTGTCTGCAGGACACCTGGACAGAGAGGATGGAGTTTAGGCCTGACCGCTACCTTAACGACAACCCTGCTGCAGCGGAGAAATTTGCCTATGTGCCCTTTGGTGCAGGTAAGAATACTTAGTAGTTTTTTCATCCCTATTAGCATCTTATACGTTAGGTGATCTGCCGTCTTTAAGAGGAAACAGAAGTGTCAAAGCATGTACACAATGGTAGGGGAAACATCTTTCATGCAGTATGCATTTTGATTCGTAAAATTCTGTCACTAGGTGGGGCTCTTGCTCAATAAATGAACTTTACTCCCATTCCAAGCTGTCTCATGCCACAAAGTTTCAGATCAGACCCTCATTTCCATGACAAAAAAAACGATGTTCACTGTCTTCTAGGCCGTCACCGCTGCATCGGGGAGAACTTTGCCTACGTTCAGATCAAGACCATCTGGTCTACCATGCTGCGCCTTTACGAGTTCAACCTGGTCGATGGTTACTTCCCCACAATCAACTACACAACCATGATCCACACCCCACACAACCCCGTCATCAGATACAAGAGGAGACAACACTAAGAGACACTGAGCGCAAAAACACAGCAGCGAAAAGAGCAAGGCTTTGTCCAAAATGGTTTCCTAGTCTATATGGTACTACTTTCGGCCATAGCCTCATAGGGCTGGCTCTCATAAGGGTCTGGACAAAAGTAGTGCACTATATAGGAAATAGGGAGCCATTTCAGATTTGCCCCAACAACCTTACCTTTAACGGTTTTATTTCGAGAACATTCTTGTACTTGAATTTAGGAACTGTTCAAATTAACGCAGAGTTCTGTCTGAAAATCTAATTCACTTTACTTTTTGTTGCCCCCACCTTATGTTTGCTGTGTTTTTAATTTGCTAGAATGTATTGTAAGCCACAGGAGGCTGGTGAGGGGAGGACGGCTCATAGTAATAGCTGGAATGGATTAGTGTCAAACACATGGAAACCACTTGTTTGATGGGATACCATTCCACTTGTTAAGTTCCAGCCATTACTATGAGCCCGTCCTCTGATTTAAAGGGACACCAGCCACCATTGATGTAAGCCTAAACTGAATCAGTTAGTTTATTCATCAAAAGCTCATCTTTTGTAGCCTGATCCCAGATATAGTCCAACTACCATAGGATTTGGCTATACAACACAAACCGATCTGGAACCAGGCCTCAGCTTTTGGCCGTTCTATTTCAAAATGTCATGGTAATGCATATAGCTTTCAAGCTTCCACTATCTGAAATGTGGTATGGAGTCCACTGTGTAGGAGTGAAAATACTACTGTAAGAATGAATATTACTGGAGTAAAAAAGCACTTAAGCACTGCCTTTTCTAGAGCTGTGAGAAATATTAAAACCACTGATCCTTATCCATTGCTTCATAGAGATCAGTGATCAAACCGACCATCACTGACTTTGTATGTACTGTCCATCCATAATTGTACAAAGATAGAGGACCTAGGCTGGGTCAAACAAAGACCAAGGACTTTAAACGGGGAGGGACAACCTGCACTTGCTTAACAAAAGACACATTTTCTGTTGTGTGCCCTAATAAACACGACTTGGCATATCGAGTGGGAATGTTGGGAGGTCATAGTGTAGTTTGACCAATGTAGTGCCTTGATGATGGAAAATTATTACTCCATTTTATTTAGATTGATTTTATGGCTTGAAGCCTAATTTTGTGAACATCTGCACCTTTTAAATAAAAATTATATCTGAGATCATGCCATGTGAATTCCAGGAGTCGAAATCATGTCCAATTTGTCTTCACACCATAATTGCATTGACCGTACATTTCCCCCATACCAGATTCACATTTTAGCTGAAGTTTTATTTTGTTTTACAACAGTTAGAACTAATTACATGTGTACTTGTAAAATCTGATTGTGTGTCAGTGATGCTGAATTGAAAACAGTGCGACCACATATTTCAAGTGTTAAAATGCATCTTTAATTACATTTCTAACAAAATACCCAGAAAATTCAAAGTTCCTACCTTTACAAAAATATGTCTTCTACAAATTGTAGTCAGTCCAAGAAAGCATTCTAATAAAACACAGTGTAGTGTATATAGATCCTGTAGCAGCCTCCTCAACAGTAAAGTCAAACATTCTCCACGTCAAGAGTTCTCCTAATTCCCGTCTTGGAGAGCTACTGGGCGTGCCAGCCCGGCACTAACAACAATTTACAATAAATCAACCAATCATGGTCTTCCATTTAAGAAACCACGGTTACTTTAATCAGGTGTGTTAGAGCTGGGCTGGAGCAAAGACCTGCACACCCACCCGGTACGTCTCCAGGACTGGAGTTTTCCGGCAAAGCCTGCACTACATATTCTTCCACCCACACAGTATAAATTAAGTTAATCAATGTTTTTTGTTTAAATTAGCATTCCACAAATATACATTTAACGTGATTGTGTTTATCCACAACAAAGAGGCAGACCAAAGTTTACAAACATAGAAGCTGTTTCAAGTGCTGGCGACAAAAAGCCTGATTATAAGATGTCCACACACAAAAAAATGTTCTTGGTCCCCACGTAATATATATAGATATATACTGTACACAGCAGAATGATACAAAATACCAAAGCTCAGCACAAGAAAAGGCAACAGTTTCTTCAAGACAGTTTCAATGTAAATGATAGAAGTCTATCTTCTTATTCCAAAGTGCAATTGAGCATATGAAGAAGAACCTAGGAAGGGAAAAATGAAGTTGTTTAGATCCCAAGACTTAACTCTTGACAAGAACATTAGAAGCATCATCTGCACATATTTTGTGGAGTGATTGAATGAGAGGGCAATTTCTGCTTATGGCATTACATTATTTAACATTAGATCGTATTAGGTAGTATGGTTGGAAGTGTGTGTGTGTGTTACCAGATTGCACGCTCCCCAGTCTCCTCTGCAGCGCCTCCAGTCTGGAGATGTAGTCGGTGAGCGCTCGGTCAGGGTCGTAGTTCTGGAGGTGAGAGCAGGTCAGAGGGTCCCCAGCCATGTGGAACCTGTGTTGTGCAGAGGAAAGGGCGGAACTGGGGGAGTCTCGTCCAGTGCGCCCCCTGCTGGCCCCTCTGATTTCCCCGTACACCTCCACACTCCCTGGATGCAGGTAGGGTGAGTCTGTCCTCATCTCGATACCTGAAGAGGAAGAGAAACAGTTGTCAGTCAGCAGGACAACTTTGAATACCAATGAAAAGGTCATTATTAATTTTCTGCTTTTGTTTGAACCTGGCACTTTAGAATATTCAGGTTATTTATTTAGATTAGCTAGCCATGTGGACCACCTGACCAATCAGCACTTAATTGATTACAAGTGTGTAAGCCTAGGTTAGCAGAGCTTGGTTCTTTACCATTTAACTCAATAACCAGTTCATTCATTCCCAGTTCATTTTCTTTGTGTTGGGGTTAGTGTGAGGGAATGTGATTTCCATACCTGGTGACTGTCCCAGACCATTTCTGTTCACATTGCCAGATGTTATGGACTTCATCCCCGTAGCTTTATGCCATCGCTTGACCAGGAAACGCATTCTGAAAGAACAGAACAGTTTGATTCAAAAAGATGGGATAGAGGACCATTAGAGTACATATATCATAAGTATTAGCTATACCATAGCCTCTTCCTAACAGTTGCAACACCATCCTACCACTTCCGTTCTCATTTTTTACCTGGAGAGGGCGATGGAGACGCGGACAGCCGAGCGGAAGCGCATCAGGCCTCGGCGGTGCTGCGTCGGGGACTCCAGGCTGCAGTGGGAGGGCCGGCCGCCCATGCGAGCAATAAGCGACAGCGTGGCTTCCTCACACTCCTGGAAGCCGCCGAGCAGCAGCAGCAGGTACTTCTTCTGGTAGATGAGGGCCTTGCGGAAACTCTCGGAGCGCAGGTACTTGCCATACATCCTCTAGAGAAGGGGAACAGAAGAGAGAGAAAGGAGTGTTGTAATAGTGTAAGTTAAGTGGGTTTTATAGATGTGCAACAATTATTTTCTATTCAACTCTGAAAAAGAGTGGAAAAGTGGTCAATTTGTAAAGAGGTGAGTGTAGTGTTATGGAGAGATGCAGGGCAGCTTTAAGCTCACCTTCAGTGTGGCGTTGTCTGTGTCCGGTCCGGTCATGTCTCTGAGGGACTCTGTCCTGATCTCTCCCCTCATTCGGGTCACCTCAGCCTGGGCTAGACACAGGCCCTTCTCCAGCCGGCTCCTCTCCCTGGTCCAGGACTCGCGCTCCGATGAGAACAGAAGGCTGGCCGCCTCATGCTGCTTGTTCACGCCGCCTCTCCTGCTGGACTGGAGGGAGGGATAGAGGTAGAGAGGAGTGATGTTGGGGTGGTGCAAATTAACACAATGTCTCCACACATTTTTACTTCTCTGCCATTTCTAGGTGCTTCTGCAATCCAGTATTGTACTCTCTCTGTCCCATCTCTAGATTCCCATCCTGCCACTGGACCTGTATAGTATTAGACTATTATTGTACTGGTCCCAGACCCGTCACCAGCCCTGAATTGCATTAGATCTAGTATTGTAACTCACGCTGTCCGCTGATCCCAGACCAGCCTGGCGGTAACGTCGAAGCTCATCTTCCAGGCGGAGGACCTGGTTGCGCAGATCGTTCTTCTCCTCTGTCAGATGGCTGACGAAGCCAGTGAGCTCAGCATTCTGCCTCAGCAGCCGCTCTGTCAGGGAGCTGGACTGGCCTCCCGCCAGCAGGGCGGTGTTCTGTAGACACAGCAGAGAAGAAATGTCAGTACTCAGTAGCCACTGAAATGGAATAGCTTACTCCTATATGTGCAGGTGTTGGGCAGGGGGATACTATTTAAGTCTGACTAAGACCAAGGTTTGTTTCCTGTTGGGTTTTCTATGTGGTTTATGTATATAATGTGTGAGCTGAGCTAAGATATTTTTGTAGGACAATAAACAACAATCTAATCAAAGTAGTCTGAAGTGCCATCTCACCTCAGGGACCAAGGGGAGTGCTGGAGACTGCTGCAGCATAGTGATGACCTCATCAATATTGGTCTGCAGCCACGACAGCCCTTCACTGTCCACCTCCGAAGTCAGCCTGTACATACACACATATATGGATTAATCCACACAACATCAATCTACACCTGCACATATGGATCAGTTCACTTCAATGAGAAGTTGAACGGATGTATATAACATGTACAAATGTGTTGAGACAAAGTTGTTAAGTAATTGTGAGATACCTGCCAGAGCCCTTGCTGACCATGGTTCGGATCTTGGCTGCGATGAGCTGCAGTTTGCCCAAGACCTTGTCTGAGTGTTTTGGGCTATGGTGGGGGGCGAGGTTGACCCCTGTCCCAGTGACCTCAAGGAGGGAAGGTGCGCTGGATTCGATAGTAAGCATGTTGCCAGGCTTCTGCTGGAACACCCAGTCTCTGGTCCGGTCAGTGGGAATGCCTCGCCACACAGCCTGCTGCTGGCACAGACACGGTACAGAAAAGTTTAAGCTCAGAAGACACATAGCCTAGTAGAGTTTAAATAACTTATGACCAACAGACTCTCAAATGGCCATAATTGTGGATTATAATACATTATAATTCGGTTGCTGAGTATAAAACAGCTCCACCATAACATTATTACACTACATAGACAAAGGTATGTGAACACCGGCTCGTCGAACATCTCATTCCAAAATCATGGGCATTAATATGTAGTTGGTCCCACCCTAGACCATTATTCCGACTTCATCAAACTTTACAGTTTGCACTATGCATTCGGGCAGGTAGCCTTCTGCTGGCATCCACCAAACCCAGATTAGTCAGATGGTGAAGTGTGATTCATTACTCCAGAGAACGCGTTTCCACTGCTCCAGAGTCCAATGGCAGCGAGCTTTACACCACTCCAGCCGATGCTTGGCATTGCGCATGGTGATCTTAGGCTTGTGTGCGGCTGCTTGGGCCATTTCACGAAGCTCCCGACGAACAGTTATTGTGCTGACGTTGCTTCCAGAGGCAGTTTGGAACTCGGTAGTGATTGTTGCAACTGAGGACAGATGATTTTTACACGCTTCAGCATTCGGCGGTCCCTTCCTGTGAGCTTGTGTGGCTGACCACTTCGTGTTGTTGCTCCTAGACGTTTCCACTTCACAATAACAGCACTTACAATTCACCGGGGCAGCTCTAGCAGGGCAAATATTCCGAACTGAATTGTTGGAAAAGTGGCATCCTATGATGGTGCCACATTGAAAGTTACTGAGCTTTTCAGTAAGGTCATTCTCCTGCCAATGATTGTATATGGATTGCATGGTGTGTGCTCGATTTTATACACCTGTCAGCAATGGGTGTGGCTGAAATAGCCGAATCAACTAATTTGAAGGGATGTCCACATACTCCTGTATAGTATAGTGTATAGTGTGATTATTTTATCATACATAGCCAGGTTCTAACAACAAGAGCTTAATAATCGCAATATATTGTAGTACCAATAGCTAAGAAAACAATACAATATTCCTATTGGATTTTTCTATAAAATGCATTTCAATTGTACCATCTGATTCAAAAGCGCTGTATTTGGTTCATTCAAAGTGTATGAATGTAGGATATAGGAATGTGACCCACGTTTTGGTTATCAGGCTGCTGCTGCATCCCGCTCCCAACCGTCTCCCCCCCTCTCATCTCTCCCAGCCGGACCACTTTCTCCTGCAGCATCTCCTTCTCTTGCTCCAGTCGCTTCCCCTGCTGCACCTCTCTCACCAGCTGCGCCATGGCGTCCCGCGCCTGCTCCCCCAGGCTTTCCAGCTGGCCCCTTGCCTCACGAAGAGCCTCCTGGTCCTGGCATGACCTCTGAGCTGCCGAGGTCAGCTCCTGTTCCCGGCCCACAGCTTCCAGCTTCTGGGCCTCCACCTCGTCCAGCAGACTAACCACCTGAAGAGGGAATAAATAGGAGGTCACAGGATTTCGTGGGAATGCAGAAGTGGAGGTAACTATTGTTACTATAATAGTAATGCCTATGTAATGTTGTCATGACAATTTGAAGAAAGCAGATGCACCACCTGATAAGCCAATAGGGTGGCACAATTTAGTAGGGGTGCAGAATCACATGACATAACTGGTCATAATGCCAACCCAATATTTTCGCTAGCACTTTCTGTGAATCTCCTGTGTGCAGGGCTTTGATAGCAGCCTGGCTGATGCGACCACACAGCGTGAAAGAGCTGTGACTCACTGATCTGGACAGGAGGCCGTTTGTTAATGCTCAGAAATTGTGCGGACTTGATTGGTTCTCTCATCCAGAAGAAAAATCCTGGGGGGTAGAAACTTCGTTGTTTGGATTTGAAAATACAACAGTTGTAATGGAAGGGGGTGGCGCTTGGGGGCCGTGTGTGTTTGAGTTAGAAAGACACGGTGAAGAACCAACCGGTAAAAGTACAGCCCCCTTGCATCATAAGACTTATTGTAAGTAAACTAGTGTGAATGTACTTGTGCGTGTGTGTGTGTGTGTGTGTGTGTGTGTGTGTGTGTGTGTGTGTGTGTGTGTGTGTGTGCATCTGCTTCAGCTACAAACAAACAAACAGCCCACCTGAGCCTGCTTCTTGTCCATCTCCCTCCGCAGTCCCTCCAGAAGAGCTTCGGATGACATCGCCCCTCCCACCACTTCATCCTCCCCACTCTCAGCCCCCTTCCTCTCTGGGCTTTCACTCCAGGAGGAGCCGTGCTGGCGGAGCTCCTTCTCTCTCCCCAGGGCGCTACTCAGCTCCTGGGCCCGGGCTCGCTCTGACTCTAGTTGGATGTGGAGCTGCGAGGCCTGGGTCTGCAGTATGGAGCGCTCCTGTTCGGCCTGGACGGAAAGCTGGGAGGTGGACTGGCGCTCCTGGTCTAGGGCTGAGGTCAGCTGGGCTACGTGACTCTGCTGCTCCTCCAGGGCCAGTTTTAGATCCTGGAGGGAAGGGGCGTAAATACAAAGTGTGAAAAACACAAGTAGACCTACTCCAGTGACTAAGGTGAACACTAAAGTGAAGACGTGTGAAATTACACTGGGACACCTGTCTACTACCTCCCCTAAAAACTGTCTTACCTCCAGCTCCTCGCTCTCCAGCTCCTCTTTCTTGTCAGATTTACACTTCTCCTTCTCGAAGGCCCACTGCATCTCTCTGGCCTTCTTCTGTTCGTCTGCCAGTCTGTCCGTCAGGGTGTCCACCTCAGCAGCCTTCTGTGACACCTCCATTCTAGAAAAAAAGACACCGGTCTGGATCCATCCAACAGCAACTAGGAAGGTAAACTAGATGTGTATGCAATACCAATGCTGGGAAGGTGAGTGTAAGTCGATGTTTGTTTCTGTACATCTCTAAATAGTCTTACCTGAGAATGTTCCGCTCTTTTATGTATCAAACTAAGACACTGATGGTGTGTGTTTGTGTGAGCGTGCATTAAAACCTTACCTGACTGTGTCCAGCTCCTTCAGGTGTTTTTGCTGGGCCTGGAGCGTGGTCTCCAGCTCTAGTTTGGTCTGGGACAGCTCTCCCTTCAGCTCCTCCAGCAGAGCCCTGTCAGCCTGCTGCAGTGTGGGGGGCTCCTGAACGCCACACAAACCAGCCTGAGGGGCTCCTCTCTCCCTCTGCTGCTCAATACCAGGCGACACAGTGGGCTGAACACCTGAGTGGGACAAGCAGCCAGACAAAACAACATGCAAGACATTAGAATCAGCTGCTGTTTGTCCTTTTTAGATTCATTAAATTGGTTGCATTGAGTTGAATAACTGTGACCTCATCTAAGACAATTTACTATAGATATTACTCAATCAAAAAATCTATGAATTTATCCATCCATCCAGCCCCCACACGTTCATCCATCATCCCCATGTGTCCTTACCACCCACCCACACAGCACGAGAAGCAATTGGAGGGCCAGACTACAGACCTTGATTGGATCTGCCAGGCTCCTGGGCTTGGATTTGTTGTAGCTGGACCCGGAGCTGCCGGACCTCTGTCAGCAAACTGCTTCTGTCTGCAGCCTGCAGCATCCCCATGGCATCCCTGTGATGGGCATCCTGTAGATTTACACACAGACACAGTTTAGCCTTGGAACTTAAAAACAATGCAAATGACCACCAAGTTTTCCTACGAAGTGGAGAAATAGACCCTAGACTAAAACTGCTCTATATTTCTTAATTACCTGTTGGCTATATCCCACACTCCAGCTAGCTAATAGTCTAATACCAAGATAAACAGGTAGTGTCTAAGGCTAACCTGAGTTTTAAGTTTAAGTGTACATAGTTTTTCAGTAACCTGCTCAGCTAGCCTGTGCTCCAGATGGTTGAGGTGGATGACAGCGTCGCTAGTGTCCAGCTGGTCCAGACGGGCATAGAGGGTGCTCTTCAGCACACTCCGCTCCCTCACAAACACCTGCTGCACTGCCCCCAGCAGCTCTCCACGCCAGTCCGCACTACCGGGAGTCTGAACATACACAAGCACATAGACATGCATATTTACAGACAATGAGGGGGAAAAAGGGTTTCTGAAGGCTTAATTAAGCCTTAAAAGCTGTGTTTCACTGAACCCATCAAAGTCTTAGCCCTGTCTAAGCCAGGGGAGGGGGGGTTCTACTAAGCTTTATGGAATTGTTTTAAGAAGGTCATACCAAGGATAATTTTGCTATTTTATTTTGAATTTTAAGACCCCTTGAAGTACCAAAAAAAGTATTTTATGAAAATATTTATTTGGCCTTACTGCTATTAGCCCAGACAAACGCATTGAATAACAGATTCACTAAACTTCCAAAGGGTCTATCCTAGATCTCAAAGATATAAGAAAGATCAGGAAACATTTGTTATATATACATACATGTTTTTTTATTTATTTATTACATGTATATAACCTCTTATTTTTGTCACTAAAGTGTCTCCATGTATATTTCCACAATTATTTTTCGACTGGGACCTTCAGACGAGTCTTGTGAGGCCTGTGTGTTTCCTAGAGCCCAAACTCTTCGGACGCTACAGACAGAAGTTGGTAGATCAGCTGTACCAACTTCAGACGAGTCCCAAGATGCTTGTGGGGGTCGTAGAGCATAATGTCTCATGGTCTGACAAACACCGCTCTAGCTTTGTCACCTTTCATGCAGATGCAGAAGTGCGACAAATATCTCTAACTTAAACTGATGTTTTCGGGGGGGATTTATTATGCTAATTCGATTTTAACAGGGACACAGACATCAACCTTGGGGGTTAAACTGAGACCAACAAAACCCCTACGGTATTTAAGTGAGGCTACTAGTACAAAGTATCCACGCTACACAGTACAGATGCTACCAGTACTGTACCTGTGTTTCCCTGCAGTGTGTCTGCATCTGGGCAATGAGGGCCTTGAGGGACTCCACAGTGGCCAGCAAGGCCCCTCGCTCTTTGGGCCAGCCCTGAGCATGGTGGATCAGGCTGGCTGGGTCAGCCTCGCCCTCTGGGATTGGCAGCTCCGACAGGGATAGCACCTGCATACCCTCCTGGTGCACCTCGCGGAGCAGGTTCTGGAGGGGACACATGTACAGAGATACATCTCATAAACATTAAACCATGTGCAAACTAGACATCTACACCAATACACAGATAGGCATACAAAGACCTGCTTAACTTTACATTTCCAAATGCAGTTCTTGTACCTTAATTCTGTCAGGCAGGGCTTCGTCTGTCTCTATCCTGGCTCCCTCTGGCGTGGTCCTGAACTCCTGCTGCAGATTAGGCAGGTCATAACCTGTCCGCTGACTCCATTCAGAACTGCTGTCTGCAATAGGGTACAGACAAGGTTAACATTGCATACCAATGGAAGCAAAAAACTATTTCTTTGAAAAGACATGAAAAATAACATTTTCTCAAATCATGAAAAGCATCCTTCGTCAAACACTAGCAAACATGTGCATCAACTCAAAAGACACACACCATGACTCGTAAAATGCTGTGTTTGTTGATAATGTATTGTATACATATTTATGCATTGATTGTGAAGGTGTTATATCGCCTAAGGTATTGTGATTACTAGGGAAAGCATGCAACCTCTTGAGAGACACTTGGCATAGCATTGAATACAGAGGCTCACATTTGGCATGGAGGTGCAATGTGTGACACTACAACAACTTACCACTGGTGTAGCCGTCTTTAAATTGCGATCCTGCGGGACGCTCTGGTCTCGATGAGGGGGCCTGGAGGGCATGAAACCAGGTCAGAACACAGAAGAGTTTGAGTTCCTTTACCTTCCCACTCCCCCATAAAAATGTCAAGCTCATCATCTCGGTCATGTTTATTAAGCACCAAATGAAAGAAAACAGACCGAAACCGGGTTCTGCAACAGAAAACGAAAACAAGCTTCCGGGTAGACTTTTGTTCTGTTACTCACTTCTGTTTTGTGCCTAATGAACACAACTCAGGTCTGCTGAGATGTCACCCAACAAACTCACCTCATGAGAGCGTTGCAGCTTCTCGATGACGGTCTTGAGAGCCCTACACTCCTCTTCCAGCATCTGAGCGTCCTTCTTCAGGGCCTCGCTCTCTGCGATGTGCCGGGCCTCCATGTCCAGGATCTCCGCCGCGTGCAGCTCCTGCATCTGTACAATCTTCTCCTGGTACTCCCCGATCATCTCCTCCACCTCTTCCTCTGACACAGACCTGGGCTGGTCAGATATCTGGGAGGAAAAGGTCTCCGTCTGGGTGCCAGCATCTGTACGAGGCAGACGTTGAGATACATTAAGACCAGACGATTTGTCGGAGGACGTTTGGTTCTCCGCGGCAGAGATCTTCCTAGAGAGCGATGGTTTGTCTTTGGCAGTGGCGGACATTTTTCCCTTGGCTCCATGGCGGTGGTCTTGCGGTTTGACTGCTTTATTTTTCGGATTGGAGGCTGGTACCGGCAGCTGCTGCTGGGGTGAGGGAGACTGAGATGGTGATAGTGGGAATAGTGGTGACGGTGACTCTGTGGTTTTCGCCAAGGCTATTCTGAGCTGTTGGAGCTCCTCTTGGAGCTGTGCAATGGACAGGTCACGGACTTGGAGTTCGTTTTGGAGTTTATCGCTGCACTCCCTGAAGCTGTTAAGGTGTTCTTTGGTAGCAGCTGCCTCTTCTCGGACCTCCTGGAGCTCTTGGAGAAGTTTAGACGCGGTGGCACTGTCACCTTCCGATGAGGCCTGTAAAAGTTCGGAGACACCAAAATCGATACAGAAGTGAAGATATGCCAATAGATATTTTTCCATATTGTTGACTAAAGTTGGAATATTCTTCCATGCAGCAATATACACTTACCAGGTGGAGTTCTCCCTTGAGATGTGCTATGGTCATCTCTCTCTCCTTCGGTACAAAACAAATATTTAAATGGTCGGATTGGTTAATCACTGAAAAGACTACAAACATACAACTTCCCATTTGATCAACATTTTTAAATGTACCGTTATCCACACAAAATGGACAGTTAATAAAATTGACAATTGAGTCTGGCACCCAGACTGCGACTCCCATAGTTCTTTGCTCTGCTGAACACTGGTTGATTGGGACTGTGTTCATACCTGTAGCAGCTCCTGTAGTTTGTCACAGCGTTCCCTGTAGCTGCTGAGCTCCTCTTTGGTGGCAGCGGCCTCCTCTTTGACCTCCTTCAGCTGCCGATGGAGCTCTGACACCTTGGCCTCACCGCCTCCCAATGACACCTGCTGTCAAAGGTAGAAGTGTTAGGTGTTAGAATTTCTAGAATTTGGAATTCAAGACAATGAATTTAAGGGAATGTCAAGAACAAGAAAGTATCGCAGTACTTTAGCAACACTGAGGCAGTAGAATTGTATTGTGTCTGTGCCTATGGTAAACGGAGGAACTCCCTTTGTTTCTTACCCTTTGAAGATCTTCTTGAAGCTTTGCTATTGCAACCTCTTTTGCCTAAAAAAGGAAAATATGTGATAATTGTAACTCCCTTTCAAGCAACAAGTTGAATAGAGCACTAATCAAACATGGTTATTGAGTGTGATATTACATACCTTGAGCTCCTGCTGGAGTTTATTGCTGTTCTCCTTGTAACTGCTGAGCTGTGCTTTGGTGGCTGAAGCCTCGTCTTTGACCTCCTGTAGTTCCTGTATCATTCCAGATACAGCCGGCTCGTTTTCTCCAGAAGATGGAGTCTGGTTCAGAGTTCAAAGAGATAGCAGCTTGTCAGCAATTAAACTGTGAAAAACATTACAGGCAGTGTAGGCTACAGGTAATCCACTCATCGATGGGAAGTACTACAGGCTAACTCTAACACCTAAAAAGTGAATTTATAGGAGGCAGTGCAGGCTAGAGCCAACTTAACCTTAGCCTTAACTTATTGCCTATTGGAGATAAGGCCTACCTCTTCGGCCAGAAATGTTCTCTGGAATCCACCAGGCTTGGTCGTCCTCATCTGATTGAGCAAATCCATGAGCATGACCAGCCTCTTCTCGTACTCCAACACCTCCTCCTCGGAACTGGAGAGCAGCTGCTTCTGCATCTCCTGGTCCTTCTGTATGCCACTCAGTCCCACCTCCAGCTCGCGAAGCTTCTCCGTCAGGAGGATCACCTTCCCCGTGGGGCCCTGTTTGGCTCCTTGGATCTCCGCTGCTCGGGACGTTCCTGCAAACCCAAAGTCCGGTACCTCCATCTGTCCCTGGGGATCCTGGTGGCCAAATTCTTTGGTTCTCTGGCCCTTGGACTCCTGCGATTGATGCAACTGTTGCTGGATGGCGCCGAGTTGGGCCTGGCTGACAAGCGCGGCCGCCACCCTCTCCCTCAGCTTGTCCTCCAGGTCCTGGACCTTGCGCTGGAGCTCGTCGGCGTCCTCCTGGGCACGCTCCACCAGGAACCGGCAGCGGGTCAGTTCAGAATCCCTTTCTCTGACACAGGCTTCAAGTTCCTGGACGCGGAGGCTCAGCTCCTCCAACCTGGAGGTGGCGCTCTGTTCCAGCGCCTGGATCTGAGCCTGTACCACCAAGAATTCTGCAGTCTTCTCCCTGAGGGCATCTTGCAGCTCCATCGCGGTGTCGTCCGACTGCTCCTTTTCCGATTCGGCTAATGCTAGCCTGCTCTCCTGCAAGCACCGGTACCTCTCCAGGAGCATGCATTGCTCGGCTTTGATGGTGTCCAGCTCTTGGGTGGCCAGGTCCATCTTTTGCTTCATTTCGTCGTACTCCTCCTTGCTGGGACCTCCGACCTGGCTCTCCAACTGGCCCTTGAGCTCCTCATCCGTCTCTGAGGATTGCTTCCGCTCGATGTTGGCTAGCTCCTCCTGGAGCTTGTCGATGACGGCGTTTAGCTGCTCCAGCTCCTCCTCGCTGTTCTTCTTCAGGCGCTGCTGCTCGCTCCGCATGCACTCCACCTGGGACTCGAGCTCCCACAGTAGTTCGTCCCTCGCATTGATTTCCTGAAGGGAAAGATGGAGCAGCGAATGTAGGTATAAGGACGAAGATGTGGAGGAAAAGGACTGGCTCATGCTTTCTGGTAAACCTCTGAGACAGTTGTGCCACGGCAAGATAGTTAATATTGATAACATTTTTGTGATATATTATCTATGGTTGAAACTCAATCAGGTAACAACAGTACTTCAGGAACAAATTCTGATTCGTTGGACATTTCTAGGGTGTTCCAAGTGTTCTCAGATGTTTAGTAAGCCAACATAAAAACCATATATCACAAGACAACAGAGCATGGGAGGCCCACTTATCAAAACCTAAAATGGTAGGTTAAGTCAAAACAAAAAAAATAAATAAATGGCTGTCACACAACACACACACTGATCCACTATCACAGAGATATACATATATGTGGACAGAAGATCAAATGGTCTGTCTGTAACATATATGTATATGGGGTTACCTTGTTATCAGGGGCTGATTCCGTGTGTTGAAGCTTAGCCATCTGCTCACTAAGAAGGGCTATTTCCCTGTCCTTCTCCTCCATCACCTTCAAAAATGTATCATATGTTCATATATATCATATAATCTGCTGGCTTTCAACACATAAAAAAATCACCCTTAATAAACTGGGACTAAGACAATAGGGAAGGAACATTTATGGCGGATTTGTTTATCCTTAGGGTGGGGATACTACCTATCACCTCTACCATATTAGCCTAACAGGTCCCACATTTGTTGCTTTGGCTAATGTGGCTTTGTTTAGCAGATGGAAACCACATGTCAACCTTGTTGGATTAAGGATTACCTATAGTAAATGTTAGCCTTTTTCGTGGCTATTTGTTGTCTTTTACCTGGTAGCTGCTAGTCTAACTGTCTGGCATATCTAAATGTTAGCCTAGCTGTGGCTAAGCTATCAACATGCTATCCTAGCGTTGTGTCCCAGGCTACCTACATGCTAGCCTAGCGTAGTGGCCCAGGCTGCCTACATACTAGCTTGGTTATGTGGTGGCTAAGGCTACCTACATGCTAACCTAGCTGTGTGGGGAGCGAAGGCTACCTACATGCTAACCTAGCTGTGTGGGGGGCGAAGGCTACCTACATGCTAGCCTAGCTGTGTGGGTGGCTAAGGCTACCTACATGCTAGCTTAGCTGTGTGGGGGGGCTAAGGCTACCTACCTACATGCTAGCCTAGCTGTGTGGGGGGCTAAGGCTACCTACATGCTAGCCAAGCTGTGTGGGGGCTAAGGCTACCTACAGTTGAAGTTGGAAGTGTACATACACTAAGGTTGGAGTCATTAACACTTGTTTTTCAACCACTCCACAAATTTCTTGTTAACAAACTATAGTTTTGGCAAGTCGGTTAGAACATCTACTTTGTGCATGACAAGTTATTTTTCCAACAATTGTTTACAGACAGATTACTTAATTTATAATTCACTGTATCACAATTCCAGTGGACCAGAAGTTTACATACACTAAGTTGACTGTGCCTTCAAACAGCTTGGAAAATTCCAGAAAACAATGTCATGGCTTTAGAAGCTTCTGATACTCTAATTGACATCAATAGAGTCAATTGGAGGTGAACCCGTGGATGTATTTGAAGGCCTACCCTCAGACTGAGTGCCTCTTTGCTTGACATTATGGGAAAATCCAAATAAATCAGCCAAGAAGAAAACAACATCTTAGAAACAAAATTGTAGACCTCCACAAGTCTGGTTCATCCTTGGGAGAAATTTCCAAACGTCTGAAGTATCACGTTCATCTGTACAAACAATAGTAAGCAAGTATAAACAGCATGGGACCACGCAGCTGTCATACCGCTCAGGAAGGAGACGCGTTCTGTCTCCTAGAGATGAACGTACTTTGGTGTGAAAATTGCAAATCAATCCCAGAACAACAGCAAAGGACCTTGTGAAGATGCTGGAAGAAACAGGTACATAACTATCTATCCCACAGTAAAATATCAACATCACCTGAAAGGCCGCTCAGCAAGGAAGAAGCCACTGCTCCAAAACCGCCATAAAAAAATCAGACTACGGTTTTCAACTGCACATGGGGACAAAAAAAAAAATACTTTTTGGAGAAATGTCCTCTGGTCTGATGAAACAAAAATAGAACTATTTGGCCATATTGACCATCTTTATGTTTGGAGGTAAAAAGAACACCATCCCAACCGTGAAGCATGGGGGTGGCAGCATCATGTTGTGGGGGTGCTTTGCTGCAGGAGGGACTGATGCACTTCACAAAATAGATGGCATCATGAGGTAGGAAAATTATGTGGATATATTGAAGCAACATCTCAAGACATCGGTCAGGAAGTTAAAGCTTGGTCGCAAATGGGTCTTCCAAATGGACAATGACCCCAAGCATACTTCCAAAGTTGTGGCCATTTTGTTTTTGGCTAAGGTGTATGTAAACGTCCAACTTCAACTGTACATGCTAGCCTAGCTGTGTTGGCCGATTACCTGGAGCAGGTGGTCCTTGGTCTCCAGGTCTTTCTGCTGGGTGCTCAGCTCCTTCCTCTGGATCTCCAGCTGCATGTCGAGCTGCTGCACCTCATCACTCTTGTTCTCCAGCTCCTCCCGGAACTGCTCCAGCTGCTCCTCCAGGTTACTGATCTGGAAGGGAGGAGGGGAAAGGGGAGAGTCAAGCTGGAGTGTTGTGTGTTCTTATCCATCTAACTGAGGACCAGGGCAACGACACATGAACAGAGGACTTGAAATCTAAGTGGGACCTGTCTTGTGTCCATCATTGGCTATTGTAGGAGCGTGATTTGAGGCGAAGTGAAAGATGGCGGGCAAAGGGTTGCAACAAGTAGGGGAATGGTCTACTTTATGTAAACCATCGGGGGAGGTGATAACCAATCAAGGTTTTCGCTGGCTAGCTTTGACACAGTGCTGGACTGGCTACTTAGAAATTCCCTTCCAAACATGTGAAAGAAAGAAACTCCCATAAGACCAATACATTACCTCTTTCTCTTTCCTGTCCAGAGCCTCTCTTTCAGTCTGTAGCTGAGCCTCCAGTGATGAGTCCCCAAGCTCACAAACAGACACATCCTGCCTCTTATCATCCACCTGAAACAGACATGCATGCAAGCAAGCAACGTGCACACGCAATACGTTATTATTTAGCGACCAGTCATGCGCGATGCATGCACACACAAGCAAACATACACACATCACACGCACGATTATATACAAGCATACACACAAATATCAGGTTAGCCACACACACACAGCCATACATCATATACAGTATCTGTTATGTCATGCACTTAATCAGCTGGGCAGTAGCAAGGTATGGGGACATTTCTTTCACTGCTCTGTTTCAGCCTGCCAACAGTGATATTGGTTTCAATACTCATTACTATGGGCACACACATTCTCAGCCATGATGTCGGGTATGCAGGTACACTTAGTCTCCTTTGTCAATGCACACATACACCCATATATATGCAAATATAGCTTCACGCTGTCACTCTCTACCAGAACACACTCATTCTGACACGAACATGCACACGCACTCCATTCTCTCTCTCTCACACACACACACACGTTATGTTCTCCTATCCTCGTGCGGACTTAAAATGTATTTCCATTGAAAATCCCTAATAGTAACCCTAACCACTAAGCTTAAAATAGCCTTTGTCCTTGTTTCTACTATCCTTCTGGTGACTGAGATTTAAGGTCCCCACTAGGAAAATAGAACCCCCCCCCACACAAACACACTCCCGCTGGGGAGCAATCTTGGCAGTCGCTAGTCTTAACACAGCATCATCAACAGCAGTGGCGGGAAGGAGTGGGGGAACTGTCTTTTTCTCTCTCTCTCCCTTTACCCTCTCCCCACTCCTCTTTTTCCCACTCGCTCTTTCTCTACTTGTCCCTCCTCTCTTTTCCATCTTCCTCTTTTTGTTGTTCTTGCAGTCTCTATCCCACTTCATCCATCCCCCCTTCCTCCGCACCCATCTCTCTTTTCTCTCTCACCGTCTCGGTGCTGGCCAGCAGCGCCTGCTCCAGCTCGCGGATGCGACCCTCCAGCTTGTCAATCTCCTCGTTGCGCTCGCCCACCTCGCGCTGCTGCTGCTCGGACGCCAGCAGCAGCTCGCTGCACCAGTCCGTCTTCTCCCTCAGATGCTGGGTCAGCTGGTCCACCTGCGAGAGGAGAGGGATGAGGAGGAGGAGAAAGGAGAGGGAGGGAAAGAGGGGTTTCAGTGTGGATCGTACAGTCTGTAGCTTCAGTGTATCACTGTGGCTAGCTAGTAGTAACAACATAGTAGCTGGGAGGTCAGCTGATCCACCTGCCATTTTGAAGAGAGGGGGAAAAGAGAAGAGGTAGTAGGGCTGGGAATTGCCAGGAACGTCACGGTACGATATTATCACGATACTTAGGTGCTGTTGCGATTGTCATGATTTTATATGTATTGCGATTCAAAATTGCAATAAAATCGCAGTATCATGTTCCAAACATATTGCTCACTAAATGTCTGCTGCAGAAAGGCAGAGAGCATTAGGAAATTAGTTTTGATGAGTCATGGAAATAAAAGTGCTGGAAACATGTTGGCTCACGCTATAACATAACAGAGTTTTGGTATAGGTACAGCCGGCAGGCACCAGCTAACGCTACATAGCAAAAAATGTGTTTTTTACTAATCGATACTTGGCGTCAAAGTATCGAAAAAATATTGCCCCCCCCAAAAAACTGCGATATGTAACTATACATTTTCCTCCCATCACTAGGGGCTAGAGGGAAAGAGGGAGAGAGGATAATGTAAACAGGAGCAATATTATGAGGTCAGATGATCCTCACCTGCTATATGGTAGGGAAAGGGAGATGAATAGGGGAAAGAGGGAGATGAATAGGGAAAGAGGGAGAAAGGGGGGGAAGAGGGAGGTTTTGAGTGCAGCTAATGATATTTAATGGAAGGTCCTTTTCAATGACGCTAGCACCACTAATCGCTGGGATCCACCTGCTATGGTAGACAGAGGAATATTCAACGGGACGAAAAGGAGAAAGAGAGCAGAGGAAGGGAAAGAGGGGGGCTCTAATGTGGTTTGCAATGACAGGCTGCTACCATGCAACTGATGGAATTTTGGTAAGAGAGAGAGGCTGTTTCAATGCAACTAATAGCAATACCTGGGAGGTCAGCTGATCCACCTGCCATGGGAGAGAAGCAAAGAGGAAGAGAAGCAAAGAGGAAGAGGAGGAAAAAGGGAGAGATAATGGCCTTTAATGAGTATAGCAGTGACTAATAGGAGAAGGTGATGGGAGAAGGAATGGTTCTATGATTCTGATAGCAGAGAAAGGCTGCTGTGACATTGTCAACTGCATATAGCTTAGCGAAAACAAGCCCTTACAGTATCAATAATGGTGTTTAAATAATTCTGATAATTCTGAGTTACTTGTAGTGACACATTTCCACAACACATGCCACTATAATACAGTTAAAGACTGAACACAAACAACAGTATGGTAACAAATGTAAAACATAGCTGATGGCAACAGCAAGGAGAGCCACTGCCACAGCATGCCAAAGAGATGTGGAGCTATGATGATGCTAATGACTTTTAGCAGAAACCAGCCGCAACAACTCGGTTGACAGTAAACCAGAGAGAAGCAGTATATCACAGCTGTTATGATAGCAGATGCAATTATAATGCAAAGACAGACCTCCATGGTCCAGATGATGATGCTCAGCAGACATATCCTAATGTAATATCTAATTACATTTACTAGCTACAACATGGTGCGAGAGTAAATACAACCTCTCCATGGACACCGCTTTTTTTGAAAGATAAAAAATATATTAAGTGTTTAGGACAAGACCACTGTTAAAACCATTAATGTTCAATAAAACGTTCTATAAAAAAAACTAGAATACTAGTTGTACAAAACGCATTACAAATCACACAATACCCACAGCCCCCTCAGTTGATAAACAAATCACCATGGCGATGATTGACAAATCAGCCCTCACCCCAAAAAAACACATCAAAAATCACATCCAGCATATAAACTCAGCAAAAAAAGAACCGTTCTTTCACTATCAACTGCGTTTATTTTCAGCAAGCTTACCATGTGTAAATATTTGTATAAACATAAGATTCATCAACTGAGACATAAACTGAACATGTTCCACAGACATGTGACTAACATAAATGGATTAATGTGTCCCTGAACAAAGGGGAGGGGTCAAAAGTAACAATCAGTATCTGGTGTGGCCACCAGCTGCATTAAGTACTGCAGTGCATCTCCTCCTCGTGGACTGCACCAGATTTGCAAGTTCTTGCTGTAAGATGTTACCCCACTCTTACAAGGCACCTGCAAGTTACCGGACATTTCTGGGGTGAATGGCCCTAGCCCTCACCAACAAGACCCAGACGTGCTCAATGGGATTGAGATCCGGGCTCTTTGCTGGCCATGGCAGAACACTCACCGAACGGGCAGTATGGCTGGTAGCATTGTCATGCTGGAGGGTCATGTCAGGATGAGCCTGCATGAAGGGTACCACATGAGGGAGGATGCCTTATAACGCACATCGTTGAGATGACAACAAGAATGACAACAAGCTCAGTCCGATGATGCTGTGACACACCGCCCCAGACCATGACGGACTCTCCACCTCCAAATCGATCCCGCTCCAGAGTATAGGCTTCGGTGTAACGCTCATTCCTTCGACGATAAACGCGAATCCGACCATCACCCCTGGTGAGACAAAACCGCGACTCGTCAGTGAAGAGAACTTTGTGCCAGTCCTGTCTGGTCCAGCGACGGTGGGTTTGTACCCATATGCAATGTTGTTTGCCAGTGATGTCTGGTGAGGACCTGCTTTACAACAGGCCTACAAGCACTCAGTCCAGCCTCTCTTAGCCTATTGCGGACAGTCTGAGCACTGATGGAGGGGGATTGTGCGTTCCTGGTGTAACTCGGCAGCTGTTGTTGTGCAGGTGTTGTTACACGTGGTCTGCCATTGTGATGACGATCAGCTGTCCGTCCTGTCCTCCTGTAGCGCTGTCTTAGGCATCTCATAGTACAGATATTGCAATTTATTTCCCTGGTCACATCTGCAATCCTCATTCCTCCTTGCGGAATGCCTAAGGCACATTCACGCAGATGAGCAGGGACCCTCGGCATCTTTCTTTCGGTGCTTTTCAGAGTCAGTAGAAATGCCTCTTTAGTGTCCTAAGTTTTCATAAATGTGACCTTAATTTCCTACCATCTGTAAGCTGTTAGTGCCTAAACGACCGTTCCACAGGTGCATGTTCATTAATTGTTTATTGAACAAGCATGGGAAACAGTGTTCAAACCCTTTACAATTAAGATCTGTGAAGTTATTTGGATTTTTACAAATTTTCTTTGAAAGACAGGGTCCTGAAAGAGGGAGGGTTATTTTTTTGCTGAGTTTATGTCCATTATCCTTCAGTTCCAGTTTGACTAGTCCGGGATCATATTTGGGTAACCACAGGCAATTCTACCTCCCCACTGTCCTGGCTGACACTGAGCCCTCATGTACAGAGCAACAACAGTCAATTTTTACAAGACGAGCATATACATTACTGCCTTTCCCATTGTGAGGGAACAAAAGGAGGGAGAAACTGCCTGTGGGGTCCAACAGGGCTCAATGCTGGGGCTATTGCGGAACTGAACTGTTACCTCTCTGCTTCTTTGCTCAGAGCCGGGCTGCAGCTTCTGGCTGTTCTTCAGCTGCTGCTCCAGATTCAAGATCTCCTGCTGGAAGACGTCCCTCTCGTGTTCCCGGTCAACGGCCTGCTCCTGGGGTTCAGAGATGAAGACAAAGCCTTTAAAGGAGAGTTGCTATGGGAAATACCCATATCAAATTAAATTATATATACATTGAATCAGAAATACATGGATGATGAATAAATTATGGATCAAGTGTAGTGTTTTATGCACTGCCTAACCCCCAATAACCAAAGTGCACATTCATATAACATTCATGTAAATCTGTATTCTATTAAACGATAGACTTCCCTATCATTTACATTTAAGTCATTTAGCAGACGCTCTTATGGTCCTCCCCCATCCACCCCATTCATCCATCTCTCCCATCTCTATCCATATCCATCCGTACAGCCATGCATCCATCCTCCCCATTCCCTCCCCTCTATTTCTTACATCCAGGAACCTCCGATTCTTCTCCAGTTGTTTCTCCAGAGCCTGGATCTGCTGCAGCAGGTCGCCGCTCTCAGTCTTGCGGGCATGCTCCAGCTCAATGACCCGGTTGATCTGCTCCTCCAGCTCAGCCTCCAGTGTTTTCACCTGGTGCAGAAGGTCCAGGCTCTCTTTCTCCGCCTGCCGCTGCACCTCTACCTTCTCAGCCATCAGCTTCTCTGTCTCCTCCAGGAGGTCTGGGGGTGAAGGGAGGGAGGGACGGACGGAAGGCGTCACATAAGGTGGCTTTGGAGGGGAGGAGTCAATGATTTTGGACATACAGGTTTGATTCCAGCAATGAACAGGACAGGATGCTGAGATGGAGTTGTTGTGGACTGTCAATAATCCGAAAATCAGTTACAGGCCTGTCAGCGTTACGATTGGTTTCAAATCTAAGTATATTTAGCTGTTTTTGTCTCAGAACTTCTAAACTTGCGTTTTACGCATTTTAACAGCATTACAGTATTGAGATGGCTGCTTTCAGCAAAATGTCACCAATACAGTCCTCCATTTCAGAATCATGTAGCTACTGTATATAACAGACAATCTCACACCCAGTATCTTCCCAACATATCCCTTTAGTAACCCACTGCCATCATTTAACCAACATTGAACCAACCAACATCGCTTACCCCCAGAGAAGATCGAACCCCATTGTATTAGTACAACAGATAAAAAGGTAAGAGAGTGCAAACCACAGACCAACGACGTAGACAGTGCTGTGATGGTGCAATATCCATGCCCCATATGCATTTGCAGGCAAGGGGTGGGACAAATTCCTAATTGAGCAATCATCTTACTCCAAAGGTAGCAGATATTGTCACGATGTTAGCATGGACAATGTGAAGTAAGGTTAGGGTGAGCTAAACTCTTCTGAACATTTACATCAAGGGATTTTAATTTAGGAGCAAAGATGATTGCCAATAAGGAAATACTTATGCTTACAGTACCAACGTCTCAAAATACAGTTCATCAGATTCCTTCAATCGTGCTCAATCATAAATAAAATGAGAATGTTCACGCTGACCCATAAGACATTAACATGACAAACCATGATATAGAAAAGGGAATCAAAAGAAAAAGCGTAAGCAAGGGTTAGTGATTGAGTGAGTGAGCCCATAGCAAGCAAGCTCCAAGCTTTTTTTGTGAGTTGCTGATTCTGGCGTTTAAAAAAAAAAAATACAGTACCAGTCAAATGTTTGGACACACCTACTCGTTCAAGGGTTTTCTTTATTTTTGATATTTTCTACATTGTAGAATAATAGTGAAGACATCAACACTATGAAATAACATATGGAATTGTTATGGGATTTTTTATGAATAATGGCTAAATGATGTATACATTTAACGTAGAACTATAACTAAAGAGAATACTACCCTGTCACTGTATGAATGTATGAATCTTATTATAATCGTAACACTGAATATAATGCGTGTAGTTTTAGTCAAGAATTAGAATTCTGTTCCTTGTTAGAAACGAATGGAGCTATCGTCAGACCGGCTGGAATACTGTGTTCCTTACAGGACATTCTGTCCCCACCCAGGGAGGGGAGAGACCTTGGGCTTGTAGTAGATTGTTTAACAGGTGGCAGACAATTTGTGAGTAGGAGAAGACTTGTGAACTATATTGCCCTTATATGTGAGAGGGACATTTATGACGAAATGTGAGGTATATAGACCAATGTACCGGAAATGATAGGGAGAACGTTCCCGTGAATAAACATTTAACTATTGTACTATTGTAGACTGGGCCTCTGTCTGTCTTCATTTATATCAGTATCCTTCAAATCCTGATCAAGCATACTGGTTAATGAACACGAGAACTAAATTCTCCTGACAGTAATTGTGCCTTTTTAAAAGTTAATATGTGGAATGTCTTTCCTTAATGTGCTTGAGTCAATCAGTTGTGTTGTGACAATGTAGGGAGGTATACAGAAGATAGCCCTATTTGGTAAAAGAACAAGTCCATATTATGGCAAGAACAGCTCAAATAAGCAATGAGAAATGACAGTACATCATTACTTTAAGACATGAAGGTCAGTCAATACGGAAAATTTCAATAACTTTGTGCTGTCGCAAAAAACATCAAGCACTATGATGAAACTGGCTCTCATGAGGACTGCCACAGGAAAGGAAGACCCATAGTTACCTCTGCTGCAGAAGATAAGTTCATTAGAGTTACCAGCCTCAGAAATTTCAGCCCTAATAAAAGCTTCACTGAGTTCAAATAACAGACATCTCAACATCAACTGTTCAGAGGAGATTTGTTGCAAAGAACCCACTACTAAAGGACACCAATAATAAGAAGAGACTAGCTTGGGCCAAGAAACACAAGCAATGGACATTAGACCGGTGGAAATCTGTGAGATTTTTGGTTCCAACTGCAGTGTCTTTGTGAGACGCAGAGTAGGTGAACGGATGATCTCCACATGTGTGGTTCCCACTGTGAAGTATGGAGGTGGTGTGATGGTGCTTTGCTGGTGACACTGATTTATTTAGAATTCAATGCACACTTAACCAGCATGACTACCACAGCATTCTGCATCGATACGCCATCCCATCTGGTTTGTGCTTAGTGGGACTATCATTTGTCTTTCAACAGGACAATCACCCAACACACCTTCAGGCTGTGTACAGGCTATTTGACCAAGAAAGAGAGTGATGGCATGCTGCATCAGAAGACCTGGCCTCCACAAATCACCCGACCTCAACCCAATTGAGATGGTTCGAGATGAGTCTGACCGCAGAGCGAAGAAAAAGCAGCCAACAAGGGCTCAGCATATGTGGGAACTCCAACACTGCTGGAAAAACATTCCTCATGAAGCTGGTTGAGAGAATGCCAAGAGTGTGCAAAGCTGTCATCAAGGCAAAGGGTTGCTATAAAATATATTTAGATTGGTTTAAAACTGTTTTAGTTACTACATGATTCCATATGTGGTATTTATTAGTGTTGATGTCTTCACTATTATCCTACAATGGAGAAAATAGTATAAATAAATAAAAACACTTGAACGAGTAGGTGTGTCCAAACTTTTGACTGGTACTGTATGTATTTGTTAAGTGCCACTCGACTAGAGACAAAAAAGTAACAGACTGGCCATGCTCTGATGTGGGACACACCTGCTTCAGGTGCTGCATCGACTGCAGCTTCAACTAGGCCTATAGGAAGAATAAGAAAGCACAGTATTTCAACATGCACTTGTTTTGTCATAAAAAGGAGGAAGACTGGAGGAGAAAGGATGTGAGAGGTGAAAGCGAGAGGTGAAAACGAGAGGGTGGGGCCTCCCTGCATGTGCTGTGGTGGTATTGGTTAAAGCTGTGTCGGCAGAGGATGGATGAGACAATGCTGTAACGTGAGAGCCGGCGTGAGGTGTTCCTAAAATGGCCCCCTGTACATTGAATTCATGTGCTTGTCAAATACTTGCCATTTCATTATGGATTATTCCTTAACCTATGGAATACCTTGAAATAGTACTGGATAGAGGTAATGAATCAGAAAATTATTTAAAAATGTTTTGCTGTGTTTCTTATTAGACAAGTCAAGGTAGTTCCTCCCTGTTTCAGTCAACTTAATTATATTTGTTGCCTAATGAACACGACGCAGGTGAGACTTTTCAGATGCAGTACTTGTGTAACACATGTTCCAGGATTCTGTTTTATCCCAGAGGATTTCCATCAAAAACAGTTATCAATTGTAAACTTCATTACAACATGAATTCATCATGGTCACCCTTTCTACAGGAATTTAGCAAAGTACAGTAATAACAAAGTACATTAATAAAAATGACAAGAATTTATAACACAGAATAAAAATTGTTACAATGTCATTGAGTGGTAACACAATAACAATGAGTGGCTCCTGCTAAGCTGACATACTGTGTGATGACATGAGTCATACAAATAGTCAAATGTAGATCTAATCAAGGAAATAAACCAACCTTCTGTATGCAAAAGAACATGGGCCTGTTTTATCTTCGTCATAGGACCCACAGAAATAAAATGACTGTCAAATTGCAATGGTCTGAAGGGCTTTTCTCATAATACCAGTATTTCTATTTCAATGATACGACCCCCACTTCACCTTGCCCACTCTTTGGAGTAGTGATGTCATATAAGACGTAGTCACAGTTCTCTATTATCATCAACTGCTTGTTTTTGAGCATCTGTATTGGAATAGGAACTGTGCATATCCAATACACTTTACATGATATGAAAGTAACATTTTTACGATTATTTCACTGTGTAGAATACTTGAATGTTTGTCAAAATTTATATTTTGTTCCATTCAGACACACAAGGAGTAAGTGGTGGGGTACATACGTAACTCGCGGGGGCCGGCATGCTCCCTCATGGCGTCCTGTTGCCGTGACAGTATCTCACGCTCTTCCTGCATCTGCAGCCTCTCCTGCTCCAGTTCGTGTAGGCGGCTGCTCGTCACCTGCAGGAGCCAATGACAATCAGTTAGAGTCAGGTTGACGATATGGTTAGCCAATTAAAAAAGGACAAAAACAAACTGCCCTTGCAGTGTGCGAAGTTGCCCGACAGAGGTAAAATTTTAAACCTATGGGAAACAACTTGCAACATAATTGTCCACCATTTTCTTTAAATCTGCATGGATAGTTTTGAGACAATATTTACCTAGTGGGCATAACTGCTTGAAATGACATAATTACATCAGAGCATGTCACCCTAAACGGTTATAAAACACAGTGATTATGGTGGTTGTAGACTGAAGAGTGGGTCTGTCTTACCTGCAGCTCCTGTTCCAGGCTTAGCTGTAGCTCCTCCTTCTGACGCACCTGCTCCTCCAGCGCAGCACGTTCCCCTGTGTAGCCATCAATCAGACCTGGGGGGGGGGGTGTTAATATATAGATTTAGAGATTGTTGAGTGAAACATTCACACAATCACACACATAGTATCAGTTAAAGCACACATTAAAGC
Source organism: Oncorhynchus gorbuscha (assembly GCF_021184085.1). Taxonomy (NCBI): domain Eukaryota; kingdom Metazoa; phylum Chordata; class Actinopteri; order Salmoniformes; family Salmonidae; genus Oncorhynchus; species Oncorhynchus gorbuscha. The sequence goes on from NC_060181.1 coordinate 34,160,630, forward strand.
GAAAATACAGACCCGCACAACCAAAATCAAGGCGATAAACTCCAAAAACATAGTACCTTTGGAAAGCATTCAGACCCCTTGACTTTTTACATTTTGTTACGTTACAGCCTTATTCTAAAATTGATTAAATAAATACAAATCCTCAGCAATGTACACACAATACACCATAATGACAAAAGAAAAACAGTCTAGAAATGTTTGCAAATTTATTGAAAAGAAAAAACAGAAATACCTTATTTACATAAGTATTCAGACCCTTTGCTATGAGACTCGAAATTAAGTTCAGGTGCATCCTCTTTCCATTGATCACCCTTGAGATGTTTCTACAACTTCATTGGAGTCCACCTGTGGTAAATGCAATTGATTGGACATGATTTGGAAATGCACACCTGTCTATATAAGGTACCACAGTTGACAGTGCATGTCAGAGCAAAAACCAAGCCATTAGGTTGAAGGAATTGTCCGTAGAGCTCTGAGACAGGTCAGATCTAGGAAAGGGTACCAAAACATTTCTGCAGCATTGAAGGTCAACAAGAACACAGTGGCCTCCATTATTCTTAAATGGAAGAATTTTGGAACCACCAAGACTCTTCCTACAGCTGTCCGCCCGGCCAAACTGAGCAATTTTGGGGGAGAAGGGCTTTTGTCTGGGAGGTGACCAAGAACCCGATGATCACTCTGAAAGAGCTCTAGAGTTCCTCTGTTGAGATGAGAGAACCTTCCAGAAGGACAACCATCTCTGCAGCACTCCACCAATCAGGCCTTTATGGTAAGAGTGGCCAGGCGGAAGCCACTCCTCAGTAAAAGGCACATGACAGCCCACTTGGAGTTTGCCAAAAAGGCACCTAAATACTCTCAGACCATGAGAAACAAGATTCTCTGGTCTGACGTAACCAAGATTGAACTCTGAATGCCAAGCGTCACGTCTGGAGGAAACCTGGCCCCATCCGTATGGTGAAGCATGGTGGTGGCAGAATCATGGTGTGGGGATGTTTTTTCAGCGGCAGGGACTGGTAGACTAGTCAGGATCAAGGGAAAGATGAATGGAGATCTTTGATGAAAACCTGCTCCAGAGCTCTTAGGACCTCAGACTGGGGCGAAGGCTCACCTTCCAGTAAGACAACGACCCTAAGTACACAGTCAAGACAACGCAGGAGTAGCTTCGGGACAAGTCTCTGAATGTCCTTGACCGGCACAGCTGGGGCCCGGACTTAAACCTGATCGAACATCGCTGGAAACACCTAAAAATAGCTGTGCAGCAACACTCCCCATCCAACCTGACAGAGCAAATACAGGTGTGCCAAGCTTGTAGCGTCATACCCAAGAAGACTTGAGGCTGTAATCGCTGCCAAAGGTGCTTCAACAAAGTAATGATTAAAGGGTTTGAATACTTAAGTAAATGTAATTTTTTATTTTTTATTTTTAACACATTAAAAAAAATGTTTCTTTTTGCTTTGTCATTATGTGGTATTGTGTGTAGATTGAGGAGGGAAAAAATATATTTAATCAAATTTAAAATAAGGCTGTAATGTAACAAAAGGCACTGTTTGTGCACAACACTATACAAATATGCTACATCCAAAAAGCACTCACATGTAACACCCACCCACTCCTCCCCAAGGCACACACAAACACAAAAATATTCAGACAAACAAACACAGGCAGAATGTCAGACCAATTTAACTAGACAGAGTGTAGTCTAGAGGGCTAAGCTGCCAACAAATGCAATGAAATATTCTATTATTAAACATCTTGTTACCGGTCACTAGGCAAATGCACTACTGGCATGTAATTCAGCTGATGATAAATCTGTTTGGAAGACGTGAGTGCATACTAGCAATGTTCCCAAAGATCTGATAGAGATTCCTTACAAAATCATATCTAGTATGTAGTAGCTATACTAAATAGGTGAGGCAAATATGTTTGTCAGATGTTCTTCCAAGAACATTGTTGTGTTGATGAGTTACATAAGGTTTCGGTGCTCCAAGTGATCTCTTTGTTTACTGTAAACACAAATAATTTGAATGGGTGGCTCGACCCTTCTGTTTTCATTTATTCTGTTAGTATTACAAAAGTATACGAACCCACGTAGAAGTAACACATTTATCACAACTAAGGAATGCATCTTAGTTACATTCCCAACATTTAATCATTCACAGTGGATTAGACCACTCCAAGAAAGCCTTCTACATAAAATTGACAACTCATATATGGGCCAACCTTTAAGATTTCAATACTGTCACTAACGAGGTTTCCATCCAACCTTTTAAGCGAGTAAAGTACGTCAGTTAAAAAAAACATCACGACAGGCCTGATGGAAACAGCTAATTTGTCCGTAAACTTTCCAAATGTTCACAAAACAAAAACACACAATATTTTTTATTTATTTAACCAGGCAAGTAAATTAAGAACAAATTCTTATTTACAATGACGTACTGGCCAATGTGGGATCTTTGTGTCTGTAAAATTAATTATGCAAGAAATGGCGGTGGAAACGATTTTATGTGCAAATGTTGATAAAATCACCATCATATCAAAGTAAACTTGGAGTCATGTAATCATGATCAGGTTGTGTTGCCCTCCCACTTGGACTTGGGAAAGCATGAAGAATATTAGGCTACAGGTGGGGCCTGTAGCCTAACTTCACAGGGCGGTGAAAGTGCACAGCGATTTACTTTGTATTTTTTGCAATTTTACCCTCTTTTCGACACAATTTCGTGATATCCAATTACGATCTTGTCTCATCGCTGCAACTCCTCAATGGGCTTGGGCTCAGGAGAGGCAAAGGTCGAGCCATGCGCCCTCCAAAGCATGACCCTCCAAGCCACACTGTTTCTTAACACCTGCCCGCTTAACCCGGAAGCCAGCTGCACCAATGTGTCGGCGGAAACACCTTTCAACTGTCGACCGAGGGTCAGCTTGCAGGCGCCCGGCCCGCCACAAGGAGTCGCTAGAGCGCGATGAGCCAAGTAAACCCCCCCGGCCAAAACCTCCCCGAACCAGGACAACGCTGGGCCAATTGTGCGCCGCCCTATGGGACTCCCAGGCTGTAGTGACGCAACACTCCGATGCAGTGCCTTAGGCCGCTGCGCCACTAGGGAGGCCTGCACGGTGATGAGTTTGATGCTCCTTTCTAAATCGAGGGTCTTATTCTGGTGACATGATGATAGATGCTTGGCTGCAGTTTGACAACTAAAAATAATCGTGCTCTTTTGTCAATAATCTCATGTAGGCTATACCTGCACTGTATCTAAGACCTGTTGGCTAGAGCGTACATGCCAACACCAGAGTGAGCACATTCGCTATATAAACGCCATTTGTGTGACAAAACCATCAGTAGAGTTGAAAATGTGATAGAAACACATTTACCCTGTTTAAAAAATATATATATATATTGGTAAATGGTCATTTAACCACAAAAAGAATTTCTATGCACACTACGTCATCACGCATAGGCTTTAATCCGTAACAAGTAAATTTGATGGAAACATCTCCGATGGGAAAACGCTAGAAGAAAAATGTATGCAAAATAATATATATATTCACATGACAATCTGGTCACCAATTGGATGGAAATCTAGCTAGTGTCAATTGATACAAATGTTGTTTGTGCGTTGAATGAAAAGGTTAACGAGCACAGCAACACTATATTAATTGATTACTTGTAACTATGCACCATGTTAGCTAACACAACTAAAATGACAGGGTAGTTTAAACAATAACTCATGTGTTAACTCATTACTCATATGTTGAAACTTGGAATGCTGCTCTCGTGGCAAGGGGCCGTTTACCAGAAACTCAGCACTCTTGGATCTGCATTCCTCTGGTGATAAGAGGTTGATTGTCAGAATTAATCCACCAACCAACAATTCACGGTTTGTTAAGGAAGTTACGATTTATAATAAAGCTGATAAAAATAAAAGTTGATAATTGAGTACTGATGAGACGGCTCTGGTCTTACGTATCGTGTCATTTTATTAGGCCACAGTCATGAAGCCTATATGCATCTTGATAATATCAGATGTCTGATATAGCCTAACACTGGAAACTTGTGATGGCCTCCTGGCTTCACCCTCCAGGTACTGCAACAGCCAAAACTGGTTGAAATAATCTCATTAAAGACAGAAATGGCAGTTTTGCCCTCTGGGTAGTGATGGGAGGGGGGAATCAATACACTTACAGATAGCAATATTATTTTGGACAATATAAATTACTTTGACTCCAAGTATAATTTTTTGTTGTTGTTGCTTGGTAGTGTTAGACGGCGCTAGTCAGCTGTACCGGCACCAAAACTATATTTTTCATCCTATTGTTCGTTCTCCATCTTCTTTTTAAATAGTGAGCCAACATGTTTTCAGCACTTTTATTTCCATGACTGATCAAAACTAAATTTACTCATGCTCAGGAAGGAATCCCTTATGGCTGAAACGCATAAGGCTCTTCTAGTCTTATGAGAGAATCTGTGTCATCTCTGTCTCATGGAAACAAATTGTGTATGGTTAGGTGCAAATAGAGGACCATCAATCAGGGTGCAAATCAAACTAACCACTGTGCTGACACTGGCTGCCACACACGCATGCACACACTGCAACTCACTTGCATTAAAGACACTTTAAACTTTTAGAATGGACAGCACTGTCTCACCAAATGTGTAATCTCTGCACACACTTGAGGTCCTTTGCTACAAAATGTCCACAATGGCATCCCGATGTCATTATATTTCCTTGAGCAATGCAGTTAAACCCCACAGCAACTAGTCCCTGGGCACCGATGACATGGATGTTGATTAAGGCAGCCCCCCGCACCTCTGATTCAGAGAAGTTGGGTTAAATGTGTTGGACAAATTTCGGTTGAATGCATTCAGTTGTGCAACTGACTAGGTATCCCCTTTCCCCTTCTTAAAAGGTCTATGTCTCGCTCTAATGCTCTACTATAAAACCTATCCTCTGCAAAACATAATACAGAACTACATCATAACTCCCCCCAAGAGACTTGAGTGGTCTCAGAGCCTGGCTAACATTTTCAGAATCAGGCGACCATGAGCCTGTTCCTCAGTCTTCATTGAAATCAGTTTTCCACACCAAAAGCTAGGTATTACATAGTGAATCAGACAGGACAAAAGCAGGAAATCATGACGGCTTGACATTAACCGTGTTTGAATATGTGGATGGGGGAGCAAACACAATGGAGGAAGACCGAGTCATTTTGGATGGAGGCGTGCTTGAAAGCTTTTAAGAGCCTGAAATGCATGTTGAAATATGTAGGCTAATACAGCCGGTCAAATCACGTAATTGCACGTAGTAGTGATTTATTAAACTTTAAATGTCTGGGTGATGTTTTCTTTTTAGTATACGAGTCTGAATAAGATTGTCCTTCTACCCTATGCGTGAGTCGTGAAAAAAAGCAAATGTAGAGGCAGAAACACTTAAAGTACTCTCCTTATCTTATTTGTCCAGCTACATTTGGCTGCGTGTATTTACTCTATTTAAAAAAAAAACTGCAAGTCGCATTTCAGAAACGTACGCAGATGAAGACATATCCCAAACTTCAACAATGCTGGTGAACATTACAGTTGAAGTCGGAAGTTTACATACAGTGCCTTGCGAAAGTATTCGGCCCCCTTGAACTTTGCGACCTTTTGCCACATTTCAGGCTTCAAACATAAAGATATAAAACTATTTTTTTGTGAAGAATCAACAACAAGTGGGACACAATCATGAAGTGGAACGACATTTATTGGATATTTCAAACTTTTTTAACAAATCAAAAACTGAAAAATTGGGCGTGCAAAATTATTCAGCCCCCTTAAGTTAATACTTTGTAGCGCCACCTTTTGCTGCGATTACAGCTGTAAGTCGCTTGGGGTATGTCTCTATCAGTTTTGCACATCAAGAGACTGAAATGTTTTCCCATTCCTCCTTGCAAAACAGCTCGAGCTCAGTGAGGTTGGATGGAGAGCATTTGTGAACAGCAGTTTTCAGTTCTTTCCACAGATTCTCGATTGGATTCAGGTCTGGACTTTGACTTGGCCATTCTAACACCTGGATATGTTTATTTTTGAACCATTCCATTGTAGATTTTGCTTTATGTTTTGGATCATTGTCTTGTTGGAAGAAAAATCTCCGTCCCAGTCTCAGGTCTTTTGCAGACTCCATCAGGTTCTTCCAGAATGGTCCTGTATTTGGCTCCATCCATCTTCGCATCAATTTTAACCATCTTCCCTGTCCCTGCTGAAGAAAAGCAGGCCCAAACCATGATGCTGCCACCACCATGTTTGACAGTGGGGATGTTGTGTTCAGGGTGATGAGCTGGGTTGCTTTTACGCCAAACATAACGTTTTGCATTGTTGCCAAAAAGTTCAATTTTGGTTTCATCTGACCAGAGCACCTTCTTCCACATGTTTGGTGCGTCTCCCAGGTGGCTTGTGGCAAACTTTAAACGACACTTTTTATGGATATCTTTAAGAAATGGCTTTCTTCTTGCCAATCTTCCATAAAGGCCAGATTTGTGCAATACACGACTGATTGTTGTCCTATGGACAGAGTCTCCCACCCCAGCTGTAGATCTCTGCAGTTAATCCAGAGTGATCATGGGCCTCTTGGCTGCATCTCTGATCAGTCTTCTCCTTGTATGAGCTGAAAGTTTAGAGGGACGGCCAGGTCTTGGTTGATTTGCAGTGGTCTGATACTCCTTCCATTTCAATATTATCGCTTGCACAGTGCTCCTTGCTATGTTTAAAGCTTGGGAAATCTTTTTGTATCCAAATCCGGCTTTAAACTTCTTCACAACAGTATCTCGGACCTGCCTGGTGTGTTCCTTGTTCTTCATGATGCTCTCTGCGCTTTTAACGGACCTCTGAGACTATCACAGTGCAGGTGCATTTATATGGAGACTTGATTACACACAGGTGGATTGTATTTATCATCATTAGTCATTTAGGTCAACATTGGATCATTCAGAGATCCTCACTGAACTTCTGGAGAGAGTTTGCTGCACTGAAAGTAAAGGGGCTGAATAATTTTGCACGCCCAATTTTTCAGTTTATGATTTGTTAAAAAAGTTTGAAATATCCAATAAATGTCGGTCCACTTCATGATTGTGTCCCACTTGTTGTTGATTCTTCACAAAAAATACAGTTTTATATCTTTATGTTTGAAGCCTGAAATGTGGCAAAAGGTCGCAAAGTTCAAGGGGGCCGAAAACTTTCGCAAGGCGCTGTACATCTTAGCCAAAAACATTTAAACTCAGTTTCACAATTCCTGAGATTTAATCCTAGTAAGAATTCACTGTTTTAGGTCAGTTAGGATCACCACTATTTTAAGAATGTGAAATGTCAGAATAATAGTACAGAGAATGATTTATTTCAGCTTTTATTTTTCACATCACATTCCCAGTTGGTCAGAAGTTTACATACATTCAATTAGTATTTGGTAGCATTGCCTTTAAATTGTTTAACTTGGTGCAAACGTTTCGGGTAGCCTTCCACAAGCTTCCCACAATAAATTGGCTGAATTCTGGCCCATTCCACCAGACAGAGCTGGTGTAACTGAGTCAGGTTTCTAGACCTCCTTGCTCACACACGCATTTTCAGTTCTGTCCACAAATTTTCTATAGGATTGAGGTCAGGGCTTTGTGATGGCCACTCCAATACCAGACTTTGTTGTCCTTAAGCCATAACTTTGGAAGTATGCTTGGGGTCATTGTCCATTTGGAAGACCCCTTTGCGACCAAGCTTTAACTTTCTGAGTGATGTCTTGAGATGTATGTGGATATATTGAAGCAACTTTTCCTACCTCATGATGCCATCTACGTTATGTTATGTCAATATAGGTCATTGATAAACATCCATTTTCAGGTCTAGCCATACATTTTAGAGTTGATTTAAATCAAAACTCACTCGCCCACTCAGGAACATTCAAAGTCTTCTTGGTAAGCAACTCCAGTGTAGAATTGGCCTTGTGTTCTAGGATATTGTCTTGGTGAAAGGTGAATTAATCTCCCAGTGTCCGTTGGAAAGCAGACTGATCCAGGTTTGCCTCTAGTAATTTTACCTGCTATTTGGTTTCTTTTTTATCCTGAGAAGCTCCACAGTCCTTATGATGCAGCCACCACTATACTTGAAACTATGGAAAGTGGTACTCAGTAATGTGTTGTATTGGATTTGCACCAAACATAACACTTTTATTCAGGACAAAAAGTAAATTGCTTTGCCACTTCTTTTGCGGTATTACTTTAGTGCCTTGTTTGCAAATAGGATGCATGTTTTGTCATATTTTATTCTGTACAGGCTTCCTTCTTTTCACTCTGTCAATTATGTTAGTATTGTAGAGCAACTACAACGTTGTTGATACATCATTTTTCCACCCATCACAGCCATTACACTCTGTAACTGTTTTAAAGTCACCATTGGCCTCATGGTGAAATCCCTGAGGTTTCCTTCCTCTCTGGCAACTGAGCTGGGAAGGAAACCTGTATCTTTGTAGTGACTGGGTGTATTCATACACCATCCAAAGTGAAATGAATAACTTAACCATGCTCAAAGGGATATTCAATGTCTGCTTTTTTTAAAAACCCATCAACCAATAGGTAACCTTCTTTGCGAGGCATTGGAAAACCTCCCCAGTCTTTGTGGTTGAATCTGTGTTTGAAATTCATTGCTGGACATAGGAACCTTACAGAATATTGTCTGTGTGGGGTACAGAGATGAGGTAGTCATTCAGAAATCATGTTAACCTCTCTTGGGTAGGGGGCAGTATTTTGATGTCCGGATGAAAAGCGTGCCCAAACTAAACTGCCTGTTACTCAGGCCCAGAAGCTAGGATCTGCATATAATTGGTAGATTTGAATAGAACACACTCTAAAACTGTTAAAGTTGTGTCCGAGTATAACAGAACTGATATGGCAGGTGAAACCCAGAGGACAAGGCCAAGTCCTCCCAGATTGCAGATCCTAGGGCTTCCACTAGATGTCAACAGTCTTCAGAAAGAGTTTCAGGCTGGTTTTCAGAAAAATTTGCCAGAAATTTTCGTTTTTCTAGGTGGCTCCCATTTTGGCTGTAGTGTTTCCAAGCGCGCTGACGAGATCATTTATTTACGTATTAGGGTACCTAAGGTTTGATTATAAACGTGGACTTGTTTGGAAAAGTTTATTAGTAACGTTTGGGATTCATTTTGTATGCATTTTGATGGAGGGAAACTGGGTAGATTATTGACTGAAGTGCGCCAGCTAAACTGAGTTTATATGGATATAAAGAAGGACATTATCGAACAAAAGGACCGTTTGTGATGTAACTGGGACCTTTTGGAGTGCCAACAGAAGATCAAAGGTAAGGCATTTTTTATATCGCTATTTCTGACTTTCGTGTCGCACCTGCCCAGTTGAAATGTGTTTTTCATGTGTTTGTATGCAGGGCGCTGTCCTCAGATAATCACATGGTATGCTTTCGCCGTAAAGCTTTTTTGAAATCAGACACAGCGGCTGGATTAAGCTTTATGTATTACACTTGTGATTTTATGAAAGTTAAATAATACTGTATTTTGAATTTCACGCTCTGCAATTTCACCGGTTGTTGGCCAGGTGGGACGCTACCTGAAGTAGAACACTATTATTGCACACAAAGTGAGTCCATGTAACTTATGTGACTTGATAAGCAAATTTCTACTTATTTAAGCTTGCCATAACAAAGGCGCTGAACATTTCAGCTTTTAATTTTTTATTAATTACTACAAAATTCCAAAAAACATAATTCCACTTTGACATTGAATATTGTCTGTATGCCAGTGACAAAAACATTCTCAAATTAATTAAAAATTCAGTCTGTAACAACAAAATGTTGAAATAGTCAAGGCGTGTGAATACTTTCTGAAGGCCTTGTACATGTTACTATTAACAAGCCAATGGATGAAAATATGTCTTAATTTGCTTAACAGTGTGTGGAACTGAGCGTTGTTAGTGAATCGGGTGGGCTGTGTCACGTGTGTGAACCTGTCACGCCTCTCGTCGGTCAGCTGTTCCTGATAGGGATGTCACATCATAATCTCTACCTCCGACAAGGATGTTTGGCATGGAGCAATTGAATGTGCTGATGGCGCAGAATGTGTCACTCCACTATTAAAAACATGGTAAATTGGAGCATAAATCTCTTAATACTAGATTTCAAGTGTAGTGTATGTAAATGTAATTGTTCAAACAATTGCTACATCTTTAATTACACAGACACTTCCCTTTGCCATCTAAAGTACTCACACACCCTCTCTACAGTATATATTCATTTCTGTTTCACCCACAGATCCCCTAGCCATATGACTCACCAAATCACACAACACACACCATCCCCCACAAACAACCCCAGGCACACACTTCCACACTTTCGTCATATGGCATTCTCACTGCCCTTCAAACACACACACACACACACCCACCCACATTTAAAAACAACCCCAACCCCATCCACAAACACAACACCCCCCCCCCCCCCCACTAACCCTCAGCCCTGTGGAGCTCCAGGGCCAGCTGCTCGCGGGCACGCCCCTCCTCCACCAGCCTCTCCTGCAGATCCTCCTGCCGCCGCAGCAGATCGCCCATCTCCTGGTTGTGGCGGAAGGACTCGCGCATCAGCTCCGTCTGGGTGACGCGTGCATGTTCCAGCTGATTAGGGTTGGTAAGATGGGTGGAGAGACAAAGATAATGACTTTAGTGAGCAAAGAACCTATGAGGAAATACTGGTTGAGGTGGTGAATAATTCTGAGTTAGAAGTTCCGATACATAAAGCCATGAAACAAGTTGGTCCACACAGTGCGGCTCAGTAGGTAAAAAAGCATGGCACTAGCAACACCAGGGTTGTGGATTCGATTCCTACTGTGATCACATATACAAGAAATGTGCGCCCTCAGTGCACTGAAAGTTGTTTTGGATTTTAAAAATCTGCTCAATGGAACACGTTATATTATTAAATATATCCCATGCCATGAATGAATGGGCATCTCTTCTGTCATTTAGGACATAACCTCTCATTATGGACAATATGCTGAGCCTTGTGACAGTCAGTATAATGTCATATTTATGATCACCAGTAATGGTTTCCAGTTAGTGTCCTAAGAGAAAGTAAAACAATTATGACCACTTAATCAAAGCTGTAGCCCACTTCAGGATAATGGATGATTTCACTTCGCACATAAGATACACAGAGTGAAACAGTGGGTTCACAACACACATGGCCTGTATTGTTATGCTTAAAGGAGTATCCCAATAACAACTACAGGGCAATGTACAGATGTGTGGAGATGGTTAGCTGTATACAGTTCAGTGGTAAATCTTGATTTGTACAGTGGCACATCATGACAGTGTAAATATTCTCACTCGCTTCAAGTACTAACATACTGAACCTGCATAGCTACAACTAGGCCTATTGCCTTATCATTGTGGGATAATTGTACACATGCGGTCATTTTCTATAAAGTTATGTTGGTGAAAATGCATGCCATATAAGTATTCTTATTAAAATGAGTAAACCTATGCCCCAGTTTGACACTGATCAAGGAACCAACAGAACATGTATGACATGCCATTTCAATCATAACCCTTTAACTTCGGACACAGATGAGGCACGTTTAGTAGACATTGCCCTGTGACGCATTCACAAAAGCCTTCTTTCCTGGCTGAATTATCATGGAATTGCTATTGTGCAATAAACCCCTGACTTATTAGCACCACAACTCACATGCAGTTGGTTTTACAGGGCGAGACTCCCACAACAGCAAAGGTCATACTGCAACATTATGACAACCAGGATGTAGTCACGCGACTGTGCCACGCTGAAATCTTGGAGTCATTTTTTGCTCACCTGCTCAGATGAAAGCAGAGCAGGTAGATCTAGGACTGTATACAATACTCTCACTGTGTTTTACACTGCACAAGTTGCCCAGTCAAAACTATTGCTGCCAATTAAGTTAGCAGGATAATGTATATGTGTAGACTTCCGATATAGCAGGGGTATGGAAGTCATGAACTGTATAAAATAATGGACAAAACTGCCGTTCAGAGCATCAAGTCAACCAAATGAAAGACACTTTCATTCAGATAAATAAGATAACTGTCCAGACTGAGTCAGATCTACTCACTAGTTATACAGTTTCATATAGGTTACATGGCAGCCCAGCAGCTGAATGGTAACTTACTGTATAGGGTGGTGTGGGGAGGGAGATCTTAGAGATCACCTTAAGGAGGTGACCATTGGTCCTGTGGTTGACGTGTGATATTTGAGTCTGTACCACCACCGCATTTTTCTCATTGAGGACGCTCGAGAGGGGGAAAGGCCGGGGCAGGGGCACACGAGATTCCACCTCATACACATCCTGATCTTCCCCTTCCACCCACATGGCCTGGTGGCTCGAATTCCAGTATGAGCGGTAGGAATCCATGGTGGTAGACAATTTAACTGCTTTCAATGACCTACTAGTTTATCCTTGTAGTGCTTTCCATCCTCTTCCCTCCAGTGTTCCTTTCAGCATCTACAATGCACCTGCTACCATGGATGGAGTCTTCAGCGGAGGCCCAAGAGGGAACAGCAGCGGAGAGCAGACAAGTCCCGATGACGTAGCCGGGTTCTAGGCAACAGTTTCTACGGAGCTGCCAAGCACAGAGCCTTGGGTAAACACACAAGTCGCAGTTCAGACTCAGATCCACAAGCATGGCGTACCACAGTGAAGAGACAAAAAAGGTCCCAGGTAAATACTGAGAACTAGGTAAACCCTTGAAACAACAAAACAAAGTTTTAAGTCAGAAAATAAGAGATCCCGCTAGTGCTTCTCCTCGTGTAATCCTTCCTGGGGGAGAAAGTTTGAAGTCACATCTTGCACATGTGAATCCTGAGTGCAACTGGGGAGGGATAAAATAAAAGAGAAACCTAGCTTTAAGATCCCTAGCTTTAAGATCTCTCAGTCAGGCTTTTCTCTCTGTCTATTTTACTCACTCTTTCAGAGCACAGCGTGACCCTGCCCCTCAGCAGTACTCACTCCCACTCCCTCGCTCCCTCCCTATGGAAGCTCATTAACAATTCCATGCCGCCACAGCAACACAGCACCGATCCGCAGGGAAGGGAAGCCTCCCGGTCCCCCCTTAACTGCTTTACACAATGGGCAGCCAACCAAGGGTGAACTCTGAAGCCGCCAGTGGGGCTCTCGCTGCACTTCTTTCTCTTCTGTCAAACTCTCTCTCCCTCTTTCATTCTCCCTCTCATTCTTGATCTATCCCTGTAGCCTCTAACTTCTTTCTGTTGTTTGTCACCAGTTTTCTAGCTCATTCTAGCTCCATGTTCCTCACTCTTGCCCGCTCCCCGTCTACTAATATCCCAGCCTGACTTTCACTGTGTATCTCGGTCTCTCAAACAGACACAAAAGAAGAGGTTGCGGTCTAAACTGTTCTCCCAGAGGGTTTTGCAGCAGGCAGTCTCTCTCTCTTTCACTTCCTGGATGCATAGCATCGGCAGGGTATTGTTCAGTGAAAAGGGGGAGGGAATAGTCAGCGTGGTTTCAACCCCCTGGGCTAGTTGGGCAGGTATAGCTTTGCAAATAGATATTTTCCCTCTCCCTCACACCCTCATACACACACAGCCTTTTGCAGGAGCTTGTCAAACCAGATTTATATTCCACGTCAGTGCAGATGAACTGATGTTGGCATTGTCTCCTTCGATCTTGTGAGCAAGTGAACTGTAAAACAGTAATGGACCTACACAATCAACACGTCGGCCCAACATGTCGCTCTCAATGATCTATAATAGGAGGATTAGTGAGCAACACCTACTCCAGCAAATGATTTCCAAAGCCAACCGACAGGACACTTAACATTCCAGAGAAACTCATTACATTAAGCCTTATTCACACAACCTGGCCCTCCAGACAGGAAACAACGATCCACAATCATTAATGATCATTCACTCACAAGGAACCAATGCAGATCTAATCAATTCATTCTGGAAGGAATAACATTAAAGGGAGTTAGGAACTGTCCCCAGAGTCATATGAACACGTGGATACAATTTGTTATGTATCTGTGTCCAGTATGAAGGAAGTTAGAGGTAGTTTCGTGAGCCAATGCTAACTAGCATGGTAGCTATTCCCATACAGTGGGCCAAAAACTTATTTAGTCAGCCACCAATTGTGCAAGTTCTCCCACTTAAAAAGATGAGGCCTGTAATTTGCATCATAGGTACACTTCAACTATGACAGACAAAATTAGAAAAAAAAATCCAGAAATTCACATTGAGATTTATGAATTTATTTGCAAATTATGGTGGAAAATAAGTATTTGGTCACCTACAAACAAGCAAGATTTCTGGCTCTCACAGACCTGTAACTTCTTCTTTAAGAGGCTCCTCTGTCCTTCACTCGTTACCTGTATTAATGGCACCTGTTTGAACTTGTTATCAGTATAAAAGACACCTGTCCACAACCTCAAACAATCACACTCCAAACTCCACTATGGCCAAGACCAAAGAGCTGTCAAAGGACACCAGAAACAAAATTGTAGACCTGCACCAGGCTGGGAAGACTGAATCTGCAATAGGTAAGCAGCTTGGTTTGAAGAAATCAACTGTGGGAGCAATTATTAGGAAATGGAAGACATACAAGACTACTGATAATCTCCCTCGATCTGGGGCTCCACGCAAGATCTCACCCCGTGGGATCAAATTGATCACAAGAACGGTGAGCAAAAATCCCCGAACCACACGGGGGGACCTAGTGAATGACCTGCAGATAGCTGGGACCAAAGTAACAAAGCCTACCATCAGTAACGCACTACGCCGCCAGGGACTCAAATCCTGCAGTGCCAGACATGTACTGGCTTAAGCAGGGGGACATGTCCAGGCCCGTCTGAAGTTTGCTGTAGAGCATTTGGATGATCCAGAAGAAGATTGGGAGAATGTCATATGGTCAGATGAAAGCAAAATATAACTTTTTGGTAAAAACTCAACTCGTCGTGTTTGGAGGACAAAGAATGCTGTGTTGCATCCAAAGAACACCATACCTACTGTGAAGCATGGGGGTGGAAAAATCATGCTTTGGGGCTGTTTTTCTGCAAAGGGACCAGGAAGACTGATCCGTGTAAAGGAAAGAATGAATGGGGCCATGTATCGTGAGATTGAGTGAAAACCTCCTTCCATCAGCAAGGGCAGTGAAGATAAAACGTGGCTGGGTCTTTCAGCATGACAATGATCCCAAACACACCGCCCGGGCAACGAAGGAGTGGCTTCGTAAGAAGCATTTCAAAGTCTCCAGATCTCAACCCCATAGAAAATCTTTGGAGTGAGTTGAAAGTCCGTGCTGCCCAGCAACAGCCCCAAAACATCACTGCTCTAGAGGAGATCTGCATGGAGGAATGGGCCAAAATAACAGCAACAATGTGTGAAAACCTTGTGAAGACTTACAGAAAACATTTGACCTCTGTCTTTGCCAACAAAGGGTATTTAACAAAGTATTGAGATAAACTTTTGTTATTGACCAAATACTTATTTTCCACCATAATTTGCAAATAAATTCATTAAAAATACAATGTGATTTTCTGGATTTTTTTCTCTCATTTTGTCTGTCATAGTTGAAGTGTACCTATGATGAAAATTACAGGCCTCTCATCTTTTTAAGTGGGAGAACTTGCACAATTGGTGGCTGACTAAATACATTTTTGCCCCACTGTATATGTCCAGTAATTGCTCTAACGCAAGTTAGCAATTGCGATAGCGCTAGTTGGCAACCTCCATCAAACTGAAAGCTGCGACACAGAAATGGTATCCACAAGTTTCTGACTCTGGGGAAGTAGATAAAAAGGGCCTCATTGGCAAAATCCCGAACTATCCCTTTAAATGAACCATTCGGTCTTGTGAAGGCGGAGAGCTTGATTGATTTCTGAGCTTTCCTTCCCATCACTAGGCAGTTACAGTGCCTTCAGAAAGTATTCATACCGCTTGACAAAAGGACTTTCACTTTCTTGTTCTGAAGTTAATCCAGCATTTATTTGGCTGTATGCTTGGGGTCATTGTCCTGTTGGAACGTAAAATATTTTTCCCAGTCTAAGGTTGTTTGTACTCTAAAGCAGGTTATCATCAAGGATTTTCCTGTATTTTGCTCCATTCACTGTTTCCTCTATCCTTACCAGTCTCCCATTTACCTGCCACTGAAAAGTATCACCATAGCATGATGCTGCCACCACCATGCTTTACGGTAGGGATGGTGTTAGACAGGGGATGAGCAGAACCTGTTTTTCCTCATAGCACTTTGCATTCAGGCCAAAGAGTTTTGTCTCACCAGAACACCATCTTTTGCCTTATGCTCTCAGTCTTACACGTTCCCTTGAGCAAATTCTATGTGTGCTGTCATGTGCCTTTTTCTCAAGAGTGGCTTCAGTCTGACCACTCTCCCATAAAGCCCAGATTGGTGAAGTGCTATGGAGATGGTTGTCCTTCTGGCAGGTTTTCCCATCTCAGCCAAGGAACTCTGAAGTTCTGTCAGAGTGGTCATTGGGTTCTTGGTCACCTCCCTGACCAAGGTCCTTCTTGCTCAGTTTGGTCCGACAGCCAGCTCTACCCACAGTCTGGGTAGTTCCATATTTTTTCATTGATGGAGACTACTTTGCTCTTGGAATCTTTCAACACTCTAGAAATGCCAGTTCCACTGTGTTTTTTCACTGTTCCCCTCTAATCTGACTTAAACGTGAAAAGCTGTCATCAAGGCAAAGGGTGGCTACTTTGAAGAATCTCATATAGAAAATATATTTTTATTTGGTTACAACATGATTCCATGTGTTATTTCATAGTTTTGATGTCTTCACTATTATTCTATAATGTAGAAAATAGTCCAAACAAAAGAAAAAGCCCTGAATGAGTAGGTATCTAAACGTTTGACTGGTACTGTATGTAAATGAGATATTTCTATATTTCATTTTCAATAAATATTTTCACTTGTCATTATGGGGTATTCTGTGTAGATAAAATATCCATTTTGAAATCTGGCTGTAACAACAAAATGTGGAATAAGTCAAGGGGTATGAATACTTTCTGAAGGCACTCTCTCACCATTTTTAAATTACACTTAGTATTTGACATGTATTCACATAATCCTCGGTCAACATTCCATACAAAAAAAAAATATTTGATTGATTTAAGGTTGAAACTTTAAACTTGCCGACTGGTTCAGAGTACACAAACTGCTGACTTTATTGGGCTGCCCGGGTAGGGAGCTAGAGATATTGTATTTATCTCCACACATGCTCACACAGTCTATCTGTGTAACATCAAGCTAAAGTTACAGGTAGCTTGTTTGGTTTTTAAACACCTGATATGAGCGCTCTTAAAGGCGTATTGGAATATGCTTATATCATACAACATGATTCAAGAGAAGTTTCCACACAAAGTTGAGCCTTTTTCCATCAAATGGAAGCAAGCAGTGAATCACTAAAACCTACACTGACCCCAGCACAACATTATTTCAATGTTAAACCAATGTTGATGTTTTATGGATCAACACAACCATCATAAACTCAGTGATTTCTGTAGCGTTGACACTACATTAATTATTGTCCTCGACTACTACACTGAGTAATAGGACAAACGGAAAAAAAGAAGTAGCATGATGCAGAAACTGTACCACATTTGAATGATGTATAAAGTATATCTAGGTTGGCAGAGGACAGATGCACAGTGCACGGGCAGTAGTAGTAGCCTGAGGGGGAGGAGTCGTCAGAGTTCAACTGGATTAGAATAGGGGGAGGAAGGGAGACAAAGCTCTATGCAAATCGGCCAGTATCTACAGGCAACCGCTAGGAATGAGACAGCCCTATTGTGTGGTGAATGAATTCTAGCTACAGCTATCTCCTTGCAAAGAGGATTCTGCAGTCTCATCTCTAAAGGGACTGGGTGTGACCAGACTCAAATACCACAGGGGGTTATGACTGTGCAAAAGGCATTGTGTATTGTCAGTGACTGGCCATTTACACTTTTGACAATAACTGCATGCATGTCATGTATTTCACAAAGAGTACATGAATGTAGTTGTAGCTTCCTAGAACTTAACAGCCACAGCTAACTTGAATTAAGTAACAATATGGGAATATTAAGACCATGTTTAGGTGACAAAGCCATTCATTACCAACAGTTGTACAGCGCTGGTATTTTGCTCACACACAGTACCCGGAACGGTGTATTTACAGCATGTGGCCTACCGCCAGGGCAGTGATGATACCAGTAAAGCAATATTATTTTCATGCCAAAAATGAAAACACAAAGCAGACTGAACACTTTGGTCCTTTAAAAACCTGCTGTATGTAAAATATTGTGTGCTATAGCTTGCAAAACAAATGTGACTCTGGATGACAACATGATGTTTGTTTCCAACATCAGAGCCGTTTTCTTAAAATAGTTAAATTCGCTATGTGTTTTGTTTCCTTGCCGCGATGTGAATAGCAAAACTGATATCACTGATATCGCTAGAATTTTAAGAAAATGATAGCGCTAGATACAGTGAGTATTGGGACAATTAAATGTTTTCATGTTGTACCTGCTCGTCAAACATCTCATTACAAAATCATGGGCATTAATATAGAGTTGGTCCCCCCTTTGCTGCTATAACAGCCTCCACTCTTCTGGGAAGGTTTTCCACTAGATGTTGGAACATTGCAGCAGGTACTTTCTTCCATTCAACCACAAGAGTATTAGTGAGGTCGGGCACTGATGTTGGGCATTTAGGCCTGGCTTCGCAGTCAGCGTTCCAATTCATCCCAAAGGCATTCGATAAGGTTTGAAGTCAGGGCTCTGTGCAAGTCAGTCAAGTTCTTCCAAACCGATCGACAAGCCATTTCTGTATGGACCTCACTTTGTACACAGGGAGGGGCATTGTCATGTTGAAACAAAGTTTGAAGCACAGAATTGTCTAGAATGTAATTGTATGCTGTAACATTAAGATGCCCCTTCACTGGAACTAAGGGGCCTAGTCCAAACCATGAACAGCAGCCCCAGACCATTATTTCTTCTCCACCAAACTTTACAGTTGGACTGAATCATGGTGAAGCGTGATTCGTCACTCCAGAGAACGCATTTCCACTGCTCCAATGGAGGAGAGCTTTACACCACCCCAGCCGACGCTTGGCATTGCGCATGATGATCTTTGGCTTGTGTGCGGCTGCTCGGCCATGGAAAATAATTTCACAAAGCAGTTATTGTGCTGATGTTGCTTCCAGAGGCAGTTTGGAACTAGGTAGTGAGAATTGACTCGTACGCGCTACGTGATTCTGCACTCGGTAGTCCCATTCTGTGAGCTGGTGTGGCTTAACACTTCGCGGCTGAGCCATTGTTGCTCCTAAATGTTTCCACTTCACAATAACATAACTTACAGTTGACCGGGGTAGCTCTAGCAGGGCAGAAATTTAACAAACTGACTTGTTGGAAAGGTGGCATTCTATGACGGTGCCATGTTGAAAGCCACTGACCTCTTCAGTAAGGCAATTCTACAGCCAATGTTTGTCTATGGAGATTGCATGGCTGCGTGCACAATTTTATACACCTGTCAGCAACGGGTGTGGCTGAAATAGCAGAATCCACAACTTTTAAGGGGTGTCCACGTACTTTTGAATATACCGTGCATTCGGAAAGTATTCAGACGCCTTAACTTTTTCCATATTTTGTTACGTTAGAGCCTTTTCTTTTTTTCCCCCTCATGAATCAATTCATTTGATTGGACATGGTTTGGAAAGGCAAACACCTGTCTACACCTGTATGTCAGATCAAAAACCAAGCCATGAGGTCGAAGGAATTGTCCATAGACAAGACAGGATTGTGTCGAGGCACAGATGTGGATACCAAAATAATGTCTGCAGCATGGAATAAGTTTGGAACCACCAAGACTCTTCCGAGAGCTGGCCGCCCGGCCAAACTGAGCAATCAGAAAGACCTTGGTCATGGAGGTGACCAAGAACTTGATGATCCCTCTGACAGAACTACAGAGTTCCTATGTGGAGATGGGAGAACCTTCCAGAAGGGCAATCATCTCTGCAGCACTCTACCAATCAAGCCAAGATGATTGAGTGGAGAGACGGAAGTCACTCCTCAGTAAAAGGCACATGACAGCCCGCTTGGAGTTTGCCAAAAGGCACCTAAAGATTTTCAGACCATGAGAAACAAGATTCTCTGGTCTGATGAAACCAAGATTGAACTCTTTGGCCTGAATAACAACCTGGCACCATCCCTACGGTGAAGCATGGTGGCAGCAGCATCATGCTGTGACGATGTTTTTCAGTGGCAGGGACTGGGAGACTAGTCAGGATCAAGGAAAGATGAATGGAGCAAAGTACAGAGAGATCCATGATGAAAACCTGCTCCAGTGCTCTTAGGACTTCAGACTGGGGTGAAGGTTCATCTAACAACAGGACAACGACCATAAGCACACTGCCAAGACAACACAGGAGTGGCTTCGGGACAAGTCTCTGAATTGCATGACATAAGTATTTGATACATCAGAAAAGCAGAACTTAATATTTTGTACAGAAACCTTTGTTTGCAATTAGAGATCATATGTTTCCTTTAGTTCTTGACCAGGTTTGCACACACTGCAGCAGGGATTTTGGCCCACTCCTCCATACAGACCTTCTTCAGATCCTTCAGGTTTCGGGGCTGTCGCTAGGCAATATGGACTTTCAGCTCCCTCCAAAGATTTTCTATTGCGTTCAGGTCTGGAGACAGGCTAGGCCACTCCAGGACCTTGAGATGCTTCTTACGGAGCCACTCCTTTGTTGCTCTGACTGAGGGTTTCGGGTCATTGTCATGCTGGAAGAGCCAGCCACGACCCATCTTCAATGCACTTACTGATTGAAGGAGGTTGTTGGCCAAGATCTCACGATACATGGCCCCATCTATCCTCCCCTCAATATGGTGCAGTCGTCCTGTCCCCTTTGCAGAAAAGCATCCCCAAAGAATGATGTTTCCACCTCCATGCTTCACAGTTGGGATGGTGTTCTTGGGGTTGTCCTCATCCTTCTCCTTCCTCCAAACACAGCAAGTGGGGTTTAGACCAAAAAGCTCTATTGTCGTCTCATCAGACCACATGACCTTCTCCCATTCCTCCTCTGGATCATCCAGATGGTCATTGGCAAACTTCAGATGGGCCTGGACATGCGCTGGCTTGAGCAGGGGGACCTTGCGTGTGCTGCAGGATTTTAATCCATGACGGCGTAGTGTGTTACTAATGGTTTTCTTTGAGACTGTGGTCCCAGCTCTCTTCAGGTCATTGACCAGGTCCTGCCATGTAGTTCTGGGCTGATCCCTCACCTTCCGCATGATCATTGATGCCCCACGAGGTGAGATCTTGCATGGACAGAGGGTGATTGGCCGTCATCTTGAACTTCTTCCATTTTCTAATAATTGCGCCAACAGTTGTTGCCTTCTCACCAAGCTGCTTGCCTATTGTCCTGTAGCCCATCCCAGCCTTGTGCAGGTCTACAATTTTATCCTTGATGTCCTTACACAGCTCTCTAGTCTTGGCCATTGTGGAGAGGTTGGAGTCTGTTTGAGTGTGTGGACAGGTGTCTTTTATACAGGTAAACAGGTGCAGTTAATACAGGTAATGAGTGGAGAACAGGAGGGCTTCTTACTGAAAAATTGGGCGTGCAAAATTATTCAGCCCCCGTAAGTTAATACTTTGTAGCTCCACCTTTTGCTGCGATTACAGCTGTAAGTCGCTTGGGGTATGTCAGTTTTGCACATCAAGAGACTGAAATTTTTTCCCATTTCTCCTTGCAAAACAGCTCGAGCTCAGTGAGGTTGGATGGAGAGCATTTGTGAACAGCAGTTTTCAGTTCTTTCCACAGATTCTCGATTGGATTCAGGTCTGGACTTTGACTTGGCCATTCTAACACCTGGATATGTTTATTTTTGAATCATTCCATTGTAAATTTTGCTTTATGTTTTGGATCATTGTCTTTTTGGAAGACAAATCTCCGTCCCAGTCTCAGGTCTTTTGCAGACTCCATCAGGTTCTTCCAGAATGGTCCTGTATTTGGCTCCATCCATCTTCCCATCAATTTTAACCATCTTCCCTGTCCCTGCTGAAGAAAAGCAGGCCCAAACCATGATGCTGCCACCACCATGTTTGACAGTGGGGATGGTGTGTTCAGGGTGATGAGCTGTGTTGCTTTTACGCCAAACATAACGTTTTGCATTGTTGCCAAAAAGTTCAATTTTGGTTTCATCTGACCAGAGCACCTTCTTCCACATGTTTGGTGTGTCTCCCAGGTGGCTTGTGGCAAACTTTAAACAACACTTTATATGGATATCTTTAAGAAATGGCTTTCTTCTTGCCACTCTTCCATAAAGGCCAGATTTGTGCAATATACGACTGATTGTTGTCCTATGGACAGAGTCTCCCACCTCAGCTGTAGATCTTTGCAGTTCATCCAGAGTGATCATGGGCCTCTTGGCTGCATCTCTGATCACTCTTCTCCTTGTATGAGCTGAAAGTTTAGAGGGATGGCCAGGTCTTGGTAGATTTGCAGTGGTCTGATACTCCTTCCATTTCAATATTATCGCTTGCACAGTGCTCCTTGGGATGTTTAAAGCTTGGGTAATCTTTTTGTATCCAAATCCGGCTTTAAACTTCTTCACAACAGTATCTCAGACCTGCCTGGTGTGTTCCTTGTTCTTCATGATGCTCTCTGCGTTTTTAACAGACCTCTGAGTCTATCACATTGCAGGTGCATTTATACGGAGATTGATTACACACAGGTGGATTGTATTTATCATCATTAGTCATTTAGGTCAACATTGGATCATTCAGAGATCCTCACTGAACTTCTGGAGAGAGTTTGCTGCACTGAAAGTAAATGGGTTGAATAATTTTGCAAGCCCAATTTTTCAGTTTTTGATTTGTTAAAACAGTTTGCAATATCCAATAAATGTCGTTCCACTTCATGATTGTGTCCCACTTGTTGTTGATTCTTCACAAAAAAATACAGTTTTATATCTTTATGTTTGAAGCCTGAAATGTGGCAAAAGGTCGCAAAGTTCAAGGGGGACGAATACTTTCGCAAGGCACTGTACCTTTGGTCCCCTAAAATGGGAGATTATGTACAAAAAGTGCTGTAATTTCTAAACAGTTCACCCGATATGGATTAGAATAGCCACAAATTAAAGCTGACAGTCTACACTTTAAAGTCATTAAATCCAAAGTGCTGGAGTACAGAGCAAAAATAATAAAATATGTGTCACTGTCCCAATACTTTTGGAGTTCACTGTATGTCAGAGTGCCTTTAGATTGCTCCACCTTGATTTAATCAAAAACAGCCTTTTAAATGACTGTCAATTTGTACAAGACATCAAAAATAGCTTTTGACACTGATTCACAGGAAAATGTATAGTTAAACAGAACAGATACATTTTCTGTGTGGTCCCACAATTTATTATGCTGTGATGTACCTGATTGGTCGTCTCAGTAATGGCCACCAGCAGTTTCTGCACGGCAGCCTGGAGGCGGGAGCTAATATTCATGAGGTACTCCTCGTTCTCCAGCTGAAGCTCCGGCAACAGGCTGTGACTGTCCGTCATCATCTGCTGGGACATCTCCAGGCCCTCGTCCGTCTCAGTCTCGCCCGACCACACGCTCAGGTTGTCCACCCCAGGCTCGCTTCCCTGGCAACTCTCAGTCGCCAACGCATCTGGGCATGAACGACCAAAATAGAGGGCAAGGTTAATTGTCAGGAGAAAACGCTTAATTGGAAACAATAGTGTTAATTGTCACCAATATCAACCAGTCATTAATTTTATTATTTTTATTCAAAGAATACATTTTTGGCCAAAGCATTTATCAACATATTATAATATAAGGGATAGTATCCCAGATGTTAATCAGACACAAGGCTTCCGAAGACTGGAGTTGCCCATACCTTCCCTGATCTAGTAGACTGAGCACTGTCCTTGTGCCAATATCACATTCAAACTGCTACATAATGTCCAAGTATAATCCATGAAAACAGAGGTTACAGACTCTATCCTAGCTGACTGGTAGTGCCACCCTAGACACGACCACACACAGAACTAAACAGCAAATAACGGACATGATGCTACTGAACAAAATCAGAAATCTTTAAAGGAGTCAGTACTATTGTGCACATTGATAATTATTTTGTTCACCCAAACATCAAGTTCACTTGACAGTCAAATTAACCCTGTCAACAGCTCTAATTCATTGATAAAATACCAGACCGTATGAAAAGTTGTAAAATGGTAAGGGGTTGGTTAAATAGCTAGTTCTCTGAACTGTAAAAATCTAACCACAATAATTCACCTATTTTTGCATTAATGCATAGGTGTCTGTGTGTTTGTTTTATGTGTATATGTGCACACTACAGTATCTGTGTGTACACACATATGCATGTTTCGTGTGTGTCGAGAGGGCAGGCAGCTGTTTACTTGACTTTGGAGCTTAAAAGGATACTGCGAGGTTCTGGCATTTACGGCCTTGACCTACTTACCCAGAGTCAGATGAACTTGTGGATACCATTTTTATGTGTCTGCGTACAGTATGAAGGAAGTTAGAGTTAACATCACAAGCCAATGCTAACTAGCGTTAGCGCAATGACTGGAAGTCTACAGGTACGGTAGCATTGCTACTGTACCTGTAGACTTCGTTATTTCACTTAAATGCCAGAATCTGGCAGTATCCTCTTAAGCCTGTAGACACAGAAGGGAGAGAGACAATATGGCTACGCTTGGCAGGGTGTTGTTTCTTAAACACACTTGTCACATTTGACGACTCCACCTTTGGGCCACATACCAACATACGAGAGATGAGACTATACTGTAGACACTAAGGAGTATAATGGCATAACGATTATTGTCTGATAGTTAGGGAGTGGTTGGACCATAAAATTGCAGGTTCAAATCCAGGGTAGGGTATACTGGAGGTTGTGCCCTCGAACAAGTGCACCTGACCTCAATTGACCAGGAAAAACTCTGAGCTCTACAATAAGAGTCTGCCATGTCACCTTCAGAGTTGGATTCATTCCTATGATTCATCAGTTACAGCATGTGATTCTGAAACGATGCCTACTAGTGACAGGTCTGTCAGTCTGGCTGGACTGCTTTTCCTCTGGCAGCTGTGGGAACTTGATTTTTAACAATGTTAGGCGCAGGGCAAACAAAATGCCATGAATTCTATAGTCCCTGGGGGATCAAGTGTATTTCTCTCTCAGTCTGCATAATGAAACAGATTTTTGTGCACTAAGCAGCCATTGGCTGGAATGATGAAAAGATACAAACGTGATCATTTTTCATGTTTTGGTCAGCCTGACGAAGGTTGCATGATGAAAATATTTGTACAATAAAGTGAAATTTGCATTGATATTACATGTATGAATTTCCCCTGTATCCTAGCAGCCTTGTTTGGATCAATGCCATTTAAATTCCATTCAATTCAGGAAGTATACTAATATTTCAATTCCAATTCTCTTCTACGATTTTCAATGAGGAACATTTAGAATTAGAGTTTGGTTCACTTGTTGAATTGACTTGAGTTTAAATGGAATTGACCCCAACCCTGTAATCCAGTTGACTTCCACACAAACTGCATATTGGCAAAATTGATGATACTGTACACACCAAGAGCACAAAACATTTGGAATGCCTTCTAATATTGAGTTGCAACCCCTTTTGCCCTCAGAACAGCCTCAATACGTTAGGGCTTGCACTCTACAAGGTGTCAAAAGTGTTCCACAGGGATGCTGGCTGGTGGAACATTCTTGATACACACTGGAAACTGTTGAGCATGAAAAACCCAGCAGCGTTGCAGTTGTTGACACTCAAACCGGTGTGCCTCCCACACACCGTTCAAAGGCACTTAAATCTTTTGTCTTGCCCATTCACCCTCTGAATGATACACATCCACAATCCATGTCTCAATTGTCTCAAGGCTTAAAAATCCTTCTTTAACCTGTCCCCTCCCCTTCATCTATACTGATTGAAGTGGATTTAACAAATGACATCAATAAAGGATCATAACTTTCACATGGATTCAACTGGTTAGTCTATGTCATGGAAAGAGCAGATGTTCCTAATGTTTTATACGCTCAGTGTACATCCACAATTAATTCAATGTGATGAGTAGCAACTCCTTTATATATTTTAACCTGACTTCCCTTACTCTGATGCCATAGAGAAAGGTAGAAGGTAACCAGTCAGTCAGGACCTCTTTCGATTTTCAAACCAGTATTGCTACTGGCAGGCCTTATTAGCAGCCAATTAAAATTAATATAAAATCAAATCTGACATTTTCCATGGCAATAAGTATTCTCTCTCTCCCCATCTTTCCTTCCGGTCCTGTGTATATTTCTGTCACACAGCGAGCCCTCAACCCTTGCACCTCTTCTGGTTTTGTCTGGATCCATTTAATAAAACCTAAATCATCTTGATGGAGAGAGATAGAGCTCTTCCAAGACTTCGATCCCCAAGGTGGCCTGATTGGTGTCACACGTTTGTCACAGCCCTAGCTACTAATCATGGTCTTCAGTTAAGTGTAATCAGATGTGTTGGTTAGAAATGTAAATGAACTGTGACACCAGTAAGGCCCGGGGAGCCATAATGCTCACTCCATTTTACTTATCAAAACATGCACAGGTGGTAGGGGTTGATTTGGAATTGGCTGCTCAACTAACCTCCCGCAGTCTCTGTGGCAGGCCTGAAGGGCTCGCCAGCAGCTCTCTGCCAGGTGGGTCTCTGTGAGGAGGATGGGGGTACCAGCAGTCCCTCCACGTGGCGTCCAATGGTCTCCTCAGCGGCCGCTGTGGTCTTGAGCACATCACTCAGCACCTGGCGGAGGCTCTCGTTGGCCTTACGCAGCAGATTCCTGAGGAAAGAAGAGAAGAAAAGTTGGTGGGACAAAATATTATGGTCTTTCATTCACTTGAAACAAATGTTTTGGATACGGGTGAGGTTGGCAAGATGCATATCGCACAAGTGCTTTGGTTGTGGTCCTTTGTCATAGTCACTACATAAATCTGTTTTTGAATGAACTCTTTTTTTGTGTTGTAATATTGTTCTTTAAGAGCTCCTGTTGAATTAAGCCACTTATATAAAAATATTACATAGTCATATTCAGTATAGAACACAGCTTATACTTAGACATTTTAGGATAGGTTGGGTCCAATAAAATGTGCAGAGGTAAAATCATGACGTGCACTCGAGTTAAATACATTTTCTACAATATAAATTAAATAGAAACTTGAAACATTTATATCGTTCTATAGTCAAACCTCTCAGTAGTGATGACCTGATGATCTGGACAGGAAGAGCCATCCCCTCCAACTTGTGACGAAACGATTCCACTAACTGCCATCTTCCTCCTGACCTCTTCATCTTCCTCATCTCCTCTCTTCTTCAGCAGACGGACCGGCAGGAGGGAGAAGAACGACAACAGCCCTGTCATCATCACCCGTTTACAGACAAGCACACACTTTCACACTGTGTTGACGATCCCTGGAAACATGAGATAGTGACGGCTAGGCAAGCTAAAGGCATGACCATTATAAGGATGGTGGATTCAAATCAGATGAGTCCCAGTGCGCCCCAGTACACACACACACTCACAAACACATTAACTTCCATGGAAGCGAGGGAAACACTAGTATCTGTGCTGTTATGGCAACAAGTGCACCTGAGACAATTGGCTGATGCAGGAAGTAGAGTGGCTCCCTCTCTTGGTGAGGGAACAGAAATGCTGCTAATTCAGATATACAATCGAGAGATGTTGTCATTTAGGAATGGACGTGAACATTGTGTATACTGGTTGAGGCTGTTGAGGTTTCTGCCATAATCTTTTAACCTTTGAGCAATTTGACATTTAAATGAAATTAAAAACTGTAATAGAGTAGGTACTCTTCATGTCATAATAAGTTAGGCTATAATGCAAAGAGTCCCAACTGAACATCAGTAAATGCAGTCAATAGATTAAAGGGATTGCATGAATTGCAGGTATAACATTAATAACTAAACACATCAAGGGGCCAAAAAGGTTGAGTGACCGCCATCATGGATGTTCCAGGGGCTGATTGTATAAACATAGCCTGAAGACATTTCAATTCACACTACTGAGTGAGTCTCCATTCATCAAACAAAGCATAACATAATGGATTCCGAACGCAATTCCCTTCCATTCACACCCCGAGGGGCAAGTCTCCATTCATCATCACTGAAAAACTGCATTATTATAATGGGTTCTGAACAACTCTGATAGGCTGAGGCGGAAAGTAGTAGAGGTGCAACTGAACTGTAAAATAAATATGACCTTTTCTTTCTGTGAGCCTCTGCTTTTCATTTGTGATTTTGCCCTTTCCTTCTTTCCACTTTGTTTTCTCTCGTTCTCTCCATCGGAGGAATATCCCATCTGCAATCAATAAGCAAGTAGCTTTAATTTATTCAATGATCAAAAAGATAACATTCACGACAACTTAGAATCGTTGTTCGCCGCTTCATATGGTCTTTGAATCAAAATGTTAGAACATTTGTGATGTAGTGGCTTAAACATTAGCTGGTAGCTTAGCTCACCCCTAGTATCAGTTTGTCAAGTAACTGGTGAACTTATTTATACATGCAATCTCTTCAATACAATGAAAAATGCTCACACACACTCAAACAAAGGGAGAAAGTTGCCTGAATGCAATCAAACTCCAGCTATGAACAACCCCAAAAAATACAATCAGGTAAATTGCAGTTAAATAACTTCTTTGCCAAGTTGTCCTCAACATTACAAGATTAGTCTTGAGTGCGTGTGAGGACTCTCGTCACATCACGAACATCGTACCCGGCATCCAATGTCATCATGCAGGTAATGACTAATCATGCAATAAATGTTTTGAGAAAAGCCTGCCGGAGCAAGGGGGTCTGTGTGTTTGTGTGTGTGTGTGTTGCACACCTTAAGTGTGGTCAGGTCTTCCCACAATCATCTTTCAAAATAGATTAATATTTAGTTCAGCATCAATGTCTCAAGGATGTAAAACACAGGGCTTGAATGACAGCTCAAGTACTCAGGTACTCACATCATACCATGATGGTGCTTCAATTCCATCCCACACATCACTTATGAGGACATGGAAAAATGATATCAGGGAAAGTAGGCAAGCACTGTTACATTGAGGCGTGCTAGACCCTTTAGCAATGCCAAAAATCAAAACGAAAAGTTACTATGGCATGGAAACACTTTGGACATGATGTAAAAGGCTATGGCTTAGGCAAAAAAATAACATTGATAAAAAGGGCTAGAAGGAGAAGGGGAACAACTAGAGTAAGGACAGTGTTGTCCTTCAAAAGGCCCCTAGAGGGTTTGTACAAAGCAAACCACACCATGTGAGGTATAATAATATCCCTCAGGTGATCAAGTGGTTGAACCCACTAAGTGTTTCTCAATATGAAGAGCAATGGGGTAGAAGAGACAATACCTGGCAGGTGGATGAAAATCATTGTCAAACTCTTCAATTAACACATAACTACATTCAGCTCCTACTCAGGGTGGTTGCATTTAGTCTTTTAGATTGCATGCTTTGTTGAGCTTAAGACCTATTCAAAGTACCAGTGACTTCCTCAATACGGAACTGGTCAGATGATGCGGATGCTACGCTACAGGGCTGTTTTGCTAACACAGACTGGAATATGTTCCAAGATTCATCCAATGGCATTGAAAAATATACCACCTCAGTCATCGGCGACGTCCCCACAGTGACCATACGTACATATCTCAACCAGAAGCCATGGATAACAGGCTACATCCACATTGAGCTCAAGGTTAGAGCTGCTGCTTTCAAGGAGCGGGACACTAATCCGGACACTTATAAGAAATCCCGCTACGCCTTCAGACGAACCATCAAACAGGAAAAGCGTGAATACAGGATTAAGATTGAATCCTACTACACCGACTGACGCTCGTCAGACGTGGCAGGGTTTGAAAACTATTACGGACTATAAAGGGAAACCCAACCGAGAGCTGCCCAGTGACGTGAGCCTACCAGACGAGCTAAATATCTTTTATACTCGCTACGACGCAAGCAACACTAAAGAATGCATGAGAGTTCCAGCTGTTCCGGATGACTGTGTGATAACGCGCTAGGTAGCCGATGTGAGCAAGACCTTTAAACAGGTCAACATTGACAAAGCCGCGGTGCCAGACGGATTACCAGGACATGTACTCAAAGCACGCGCGGGACAACTGGCAAGGGTCTTCACTAACATTTTCAACCTCTCCCGGTCTCGAGTCTATAATACCAACATGTTTCAAGCAGGCCACCATAGTCCATGTGCCCAAGGAAGAGAAGGTAACCTGCCTAAATGATTACCGCCTCATAGCACTCATGTTGGTAGCCATGAAGTGTTTTGAAAGGCTGGTCATGGCTCACAACAGCATCATCCCGGATACCCTAGACCCAATCCAATTCGCATACCGCCCCAACAGATCCACAGATTACGCAATATCAAATCGCACTCCACATTGCCCTTTCCCACCTAGACAAAAGGAACACCTGTGAGAATGCTGTTCATTGACTACAGCTCAGCGTTCAACACTATAGTGCCCACAAATGTCATCACAAAGCTAAGGACCATGGGACTAAACACTTCCCTCTGCAACTGGATCCTGGACTTCCTGACGGGCCGTCCCCAGGTGGTATGGGTAGGCAACAACACGTCTGCCACGCTGATCATCAACACTGGGGACCCTCAGGGATGTGTGCTTAGTCCCCTCCTGTACTCCCTGTTCACCCATGACTGCGTAGCAAAACACGACTCCAATACCATCATTAAATTTGCTGATGACGGGGGGCGCTGGTGAGCAGCAACATGTGAAGCTGCTTTTTCTTGGTGCTCCGATCCAGGGGCAACAATTTACTATTAATACTTGACCAACACAGTGTTAATTTTGTAACATTTAATTTGGAATCGAACCCAATTCACTAATCTGTCTTTTTTCCCTGAAATGTTTTGCCTTTTAATCGTAAAAACTTGAGACAACAACGGCTACGGGCCACAAAGGAGCAGGCCTCTGCTGAAGCCTCGGGATCACCTGACAAGGACTCTGATCCCCCCCAGACCTAGCCATGGTAATGGCGGCTATCATTAAACAGACTGTGCTGGCTAAGGTGGAGTCACGATCCACTGACCTATCCGTACAAATAGCTATTATTGCCACCGAGATCAACAAAGATTGACTCCGTTAACGAAGACTTGGCGAGACAAGACACCCGTCTGAATAGCCTGGAAGATGGTTCAAATGTTTACTCCGACAAAGTGGTGACACTGGAAGAGCAAGTCAACCGGCTATCAACAGATGTCATCAAACTCCCTTCCAAGTTTGAGGACCTCGAGTACAGACAGCACCGGGGGAACGGTCGCATTTTCAGCTTGAGAGAGGGACTCTAGGCCATAGGCGGAATGCGGCCAACCCAGTCCATAGCTAAAGTGCTACAGGAAATCCTATGCCTTGATTACGCCCCCACTCTTAACCATGCGCACTGAAGCATATAATCCGCACCGAAGAATCGGGAGCCTCCCATAGTAGTTAAATCCCACTACATTTAGGAGAAGGAGGATGTCTTCCGTAAGGCAGCGTGAGCGGCTCCCATCACCCACGACGGCCAGAATATTAGCATTTACCCAGACTACATGGCGACAGTCATGAAGAAGAGGTCAGCCTTAAACGAGGTGAGGGGGTTCCTACACCGCTGTCTAGACACCAAGTATGGCATTCTTTACCAGCTGTACTGAAGATCACTACTCCCTGCCGCAAGCAGAAGACATTCCTAGACCCAACCAAGGACAAAGAATACATTGTCTCGCACCTACATCCACAGGAGGACAGACGACATAAACCTAAGGCTAGACAGTCTCTTTCCATGCCTGAATAGGATACCATTTTTTTTACACTACTACTGGTCAGCAAATACATCTAAATGAGTTTATTGGGTTTCTACATTTGAAAACAAGGATGGCCCAACTTGGGCTATCATGGAGTTACAGGCTCCGGTCTCACGCTTGTGCTCCCTAATGCCCATGAACCTTGGCACCCATGTTTTAAACCCCATTGTTAAGTACTCCCTTAAAATCTGGTCCCAATTCCAAAGTCACTTTAGCCTTAAACAAGCAAGCGGTGTCTCTCCATTAACATCTAATAATCTCTTCCCAACAGAGTGACACGGCATTCCAGTTCTGGCATAGGAACGGTCTGGTGTTTTTTTGTGACCTATTTGTTGATAACACATTCATCTCATTCGATACTCTGAGGGTTGACCATAAAATTCCCAATACCCACTTTTTTAGATACCTGCAAACTCGCAGCTTTGCTCCAAAACAATTCCCTTCATTTCCACTTGAGCCAACTAAGTGTCCAGTCGAGTGGTGCTTAGATCTTAACCCTTATCTGAAGGGCACAATCTCCAGATTATATGACATAATACAGAACATTAATCCACTTTCCTTTGCAAATACAAAATCTGCATGGGAGCAAGACATAGGTGGCGAGCTACCCAATGATATATGGCAACAAAGTGCATCTACACTAGAAGTCGCCCGATTATGATTTTTCAACGCCGATACCGATTATTGGAGGGCCAAAAAAGGCGATACCAATTAAGTCTGCCAATTTTGTATTTATTAATTTGTAATAATGACAATTACAACAATACCGAATGAACACTTATTTTAACTTAATATAATAAATAAATAAAATACATTTAGCCTCAAGTAAATAATGAAACATGTTCAATTTGGTTTAAATAATGCAAAAACAAAGTGTTGGAGAAGAAAGTAAAAGTGCGCTATGTGCTATGTGTTCAGTTCCTTGCTCAGAACATATGAAAGCTGGTGGTTCCTTTTAACATGAGTCTTCAATATTCCCAGGTAAGAAGTTTAAGGTTGTAGTTATTATAGGAATTATAGGACTATTTCCCTCTATACCATTTGTATTTCATTAACCTTTGAATATTGGATGTTCTTATAGGCACTTTAGTATTGCCAATGTAACAGTATAGCTTCCGTCCCTCTCCTCGCTCGACTCGAACCAGCAACACAACGACAACAGCCACCATTGAAGCAGCGTTACCCATGCAGAGCAAGGGGAACAACTACTAGAAGGCTCAGAGCGAGTGACGTTTGAAACTCTATTATCGCGCGCTAACTAGCTAGCCATTTCACTTCGGTTACACCAGCCTCATCTCGGGAGTTGATAGGCTTGATGTCATAAACTGCGCAATGCTTGACGCACAACGAAGAGCTGCTGGCAAAACGCAAAGAAAGTGCTATTTGAATGAATGTTTACGTGCCTGCTTCTGCCTACCAACGCTCAGTCAGATACTTAGATACTAGTATGATTGTATGCTCAGTCAGATTATATCCAATGCAGGACACGCTAGATAATATCTAGTAATATCATCAACCATGTGTAGTTAACTAGTGATTATGATTGATTGTTTTTTATAAGATAAGTTTAATGCTAGCTAGCAACTTAGCTTGGCTTACTGCATTCGCGTAACAGGCAGTCTCCTTGTGGAGTGCAACGAGAGAGAGGCAGGTCATTATTGTGTTGGACTAGTTAACTGTAAGGTTGCAAGATTGGATTCCCCGAGCTGACAAGGTGAAAATCTGTCGTTCTGCCCCTGAACAAGGCAGTTAACCCACCATTCCTAGGCTGTCATTGAAAATAAGAATGTGTTCTTAACGGACTTGCCTAGTTAAATAAAGATTAAATAAAGGTGTAAAAAAAAAAAAAAAAAAAGGCAAATCGGCACCCAAAAAATAACGATTTCCGATTGTTATGAAAACTTGAAATCGGCCCTAATTAAATCGGCCATTCCGATGAATCGGTCAACTTCTAATATACACATCACTCAAATGGCTTACTCAGTATAAGGTTTTGCACATAACTCAAATGACAGATTGGCAACAATAGACCCAAATGTTGACCCCAAGTGTATGAGATGGACACAGTCCTGGTCATGCACTGCTGCTACTCGCTGTTTATTATCTATGCATAGTCCCTTTATCCCTACCTACATGTTTATTTTATTTTACCTTTATTTAACTAGGCAAGTCAGTTAAGAACAAATTCTTATTTTCAATGACGGCCTAGGAACAGTGGGTTAACTGCCTGTTCAGGGGCAAAACGACAGATTTGTACCTTGTCAACTCTGGGATTTGAACTTGCAACCTTTCGGTTACTAGTCCAACGCTCTAACCACTAGGCTATTTAACCTGTAGCCCCGCACATTGTCGTTGTACTGGTACCACCTGTACATAGCCTCGTTATTTTATTGAGCTACTTTTTATTATTTGAGTTTAGTTTATTTGTTAAATATTTTGTTAACTTTTTCTTGAACTGCGTTGTTGGTTAAGGGCTTGTAAGTAAACATTTCACGGTAAGGTCTACCGGTTGTATTTGGCGCATGTGACAATTAAAGTTTAACTTGACGTACTAAGCCAGTGCAACCTTACATCTAATGCCAACCTAGATGTCGTAACCCCAAATACTAAGCAAAGTCTGGTATCAACTGCCTCCATCCAAGACATTCTGCTGTGGAAATCAAACTCACTCATGAAAGCACCATCTGGAAAGCCCCATTGCTAACCTGCTCAGATCCAGGACCTCCGTGCCAAAGCTGCCCTTCAATCCTACGGAGCTCCACAGTCCTCTCTTCCAGCTCTCTCTCCAGCCTCTCTTTATCCTCCACGAACGTCCTCTGCACCGCCTCCGGAGAGATCCCCATGGCGAGTGAGCTCCTGGGGGTCTGCTGCTCCTCTTCCTCCTCAGATTGGGTCTGCATGGCCGAGGTTGTCTCGCGGGCGCTCTTGGAGATTCGTGCCAATTCTCTCTGCTGGGCAAACTCCACTGACATCTGAACTATGACCTAGGAGAGATGCGTATGAGGAATCATAGTGGAATGCTTTAAATTACATTTCGTTAAGTGAAAGAAAAAGATTCAATAAAAAGTAGATTTTCAAATAAATTTGAAAGGCAATTCAATCTAGATAGTACTTAAAGCACTGCTTCCCACAAATAAATGCTAAAAGAGCATATTTGTAACAAAAAACTTTTGGTGCAGCTTAAAATGGTATGCTTGGTATATATGTACTTATGACTACTGTGTGTGTGTTATTTTTAGATGCTCACAGGATTCACTGTGCCCTAGGATACAGTTAGTGCTTTAAACATAAAGGCTACTCATTAAATTAATGGCCAAATGTCTGCACTCTCCAAATTCTCCAAGATTTGTTTCCATGCTTGTTAGTCGTTTAAGTCATTCTACAAGAAGAAAATTGTATTGGGTTATACTCTTCAAAGTACAGTAGGACCTTGTTCAGAAAACTAAAATATTTGTCATCATGAAATTGACTTAAACTATGTAGAAAATCTGAATTGCATACCTACACATATTTAACCAGACACTGTATGATTGAACTGTTGTTAGTACATGAAAGCAACATTTAAGTTTGTCTGTAACCTTCAAGAACTATTTTTTGCGGGATTTAGTATTTGTTCCCGTTCAATATTGCCTGTTTGACAATCAACTTCTTACCTTAGCTATCTCTTCCTCCACCCTCTCCTGGTGTCTCCTCTCCTCCTCGCTGGGCCCTTCGATAGAGCGGACACCCCCGTTGATGCCCTCTGGATCCTGCTTCACCTGTGACCACACCTCCTCCCTCCCCTTCTCTCTCTTTTCCTGCTCCCTCTCTTCTCGGAGTCTGGTGAGCTCGGCACAGT
Organism: Oncorhynchus gorbuscha; assembly: GCF_021184085.1. NCBI lineage: Eukaryota > Metazoa > Chordata > Actinopteri > Salmoniformes > Salmonidae > Oncorhynchus > Oncorhynchus gorbuscha. The sequence continues at coordinate 34,196,392 of NC_060181.1, forward strand.
GTTGCTCCTTCAGCGAGGCCACCTCCTGGAGGTACTTGTGGTAGAGCGCTCTCCTCAGCGCCTGCAGCTGCGCAGTCAGGCTCATAGACTTTGCCGGCCCGCGTAGCTCCGCACCCAGGCCCACCAACAACGCCTCCTCCTCCACCAGCTAGATGAGGGGGAGGAATGGACAGGGAAAAGGACAGGAAAAGGATGGACACAGACAAAAATCAATGCGCCGGAGAGAAAAGTGTATGGAAAGAAAAATAGGAGAGAGAAACAGGGATTGAGCAAAAGACAGATGAGAAAATAGAGGGAAAGATCCAGAGGCTTTTCAGAGTGTGCCCCCTCACTTTCCCCTTACGCCTCAGCCACCAGCTAGAGATGAATGCACCAATTCTACTTCCTATGCCTCCAAGGCTGATTGACACACACTGATAAATAGATGTCAGACATCCCATAGAGCAGAGTTTCAGTTCGGATAGAGCACCAGTATGTCCAGTTACAATAGTAAGTCTTTCCTTTTTCTCTCTTTCCGTCTTTCACTCAGTGACTCGTTATTGTGCTATAATGGCGCCTGGTGTTGGTTGCTCTCGTTGCTCCATCAATCTCCCTCCCCCTATTTTTCTCGTCCTTTCCCTCCACCTACTTGTGTTCCCATCTTTCCTTCCCTCACCGGACACCTCTCCATTTCTCACCCTTTCTTTCTGTATTTTCTTTCTCCCTCAATCTCTCAGCTGCTCTCTTCTCATGCTTTCTCCTCGGATGTGCGAGACAGCGTCTCTCGCTGCTAGACTGGAGAGCAAGGGAGGTAGAGGGAGAGAACAAGCGGGTGGTGCAGTGATAGTGAGCGGGAGGCTTGACTGAAATGAACCGGGTCACTCACGCAGATAGAATCATGCAGCCGTAGTCTGGCGTACCGTAGTACTATATTGCCAACACTAGCATCAACGCTACGCTAACCATTTACATAACTGGCACCTCGACTCTGAAACTTCCCCTCAGATAAAAATCCATTTGAATGTGGCCTCTCACTGCAGCAACCACCCAGAGATCTGGGGCAGGTTTTAGCCAAAGGCTGCATTCTCCCCCATCCCCCTCCATCCATCTCTCCTCCTCATCCTTTGCTCGCAGTGACGTCTAATGGAGTGTCTTAATTCAAATCAACATTTGGGCTCAGATCGAGGGGAGGTGGTGTGTAATGGGGAAGATTTGGATAGTGAGATGGAGTGTGCAAACCTTTAGTTCCTCTGCATCCTCTTCCTCTGTCTGCAAGCCAAGCTGGGCAGCACTGAACAGGCTGAAAGACAAGTCAGTTCAAAATGTAAGAAATTAGTAGTCTTAAAAGCAAGCACATTAAAAACACCTTCACTTATGAAATGTAGCACCAATACGTACCGATAACAACTTCACAATGTGGTCAAAGAAAGTTTGCTAAAGCAGAATTCAATATAAAGGCCAAAGACAGTGAAAGGTAAAGGGTAAACAAACATCCGCTATAGTGAATAGCCTACTGGTGAATCTACTAGTATTATCTTTCAACATCTGACTTTTTTAAAGGATGGAATTCATGGTCTGATCCAAGTTCAGTTCATTTCCAACCTCCCAGTGTATGAAATGTACAGGGAACTGCTCCACCCGGGGCGGCAGGGTAGCCTAATGGTTAGAAAGGTTGCAAGTTCAAATCCCTGAGCTGACAAGGTACAAATCTGTCGTTCTTCTCCTGAACAACCCACTGTTCCTAGGCCGTCATTGAAAATAAGAATTTGTTCTTAACTGACTTGCCTAGTAAAATAAAGGTAAAATTAAAATATATATATATTTTTTTAAATTAAAATTCTCCTTTGGGATTAGCTCACTTTACCCTGACCTAAATAAGCCTTCAGGCTTCGATGCCAAAAGGCTCCAAGTATTAATATAATTTAACAGTAGGGGGCAGTAGTATAATTTAATTATACCTATTAGATTAGAAACGGGTTGGGCAACTGGTGGCCCGCGGGCGAAATCCCCTCCCCGTGAAGGCCCTTGGATCAATATTTTTTAGGATAGCAAATCAGTTGGGGTCTCAACTTACTGTTGCAAATTAGAATAGTAGAATACACAAGGCGCAATTTCAAAATTTGGTTGTGCATGTTGGTACGCAGACCAGAAAGCAACTGCTCCCCCTCATGATGAGTTTCGATTTTGTGGACACCACCCCATCAAAGTTGCCCATCCCTGTATTAGAATATGGTTTATCATAGTGTAACCTAACAGCAGGCGTAGAGAGACGCTGGGAGCGGAGTCCACACTTCTGTTTTTCAGGAGAAATGGAAGTTAGGTTGAAAATACTGTATCCCCAAAAACCAGAAACATCTGCTTTCTGCCAACACCCCAAAGAGTGATCATAGTGAAAAAGGACTCTAGAGTAGATGGTAAGCAATACTGTACTCAAATAAAAACCAGTGGAAGTCAAAATATTCCAAATTAGCATGAGTCAACCTGCATGCCCAAAGCGTGGAGACAGAGACAGTCTATTTGTCCAGACTATTTACAGGGCAAATAACAAAATGTCATTTTCAAATTTGGGAGAATTATCCCTTCAATTTTCTATGGATATGAAAACACCTTGAGGAGGGCCAAATGGGGAGACTGATATTTATGCTCCTTGCCTAGATCTGTTGGGCAGGAGAACCCTACTTTTTGGGGTTAGTGACTAACATGACTCTAGTCTAATGCTTTTAACCACCACTGTAAATATTTCATAAGCTGGGCTGTGCTGCTGGCATATAAGGTATCATTGCTTCACTACTCTTCCAATGTTTTACAGAAGGATAAAAGGTTAACTCTAAGAAATTAAATTTGCCACTGTCTGGAAGCGCAACTATTGGTTTTATCATACCCTCTAGGGGTTAATCAAATTGATTCAATGCAATTAAATTGCAACAGGATAAGTAAATGATCTTAATTTTCAATTTAGCCAACATTATATAGGGATTATAGGAGGGAATTATATAGTAGAGGAGATCACTCCATAAAAATGTCAAAATCATTTGATTTTGAGTGAAATCCAAAGTTGTGCTATATATTCATTGGTTATGTCATACAACTTGGAAAATATAAATATTGATACATTTCCCTTTGAAGACAATAGGCATCTAGATACACAGGCTCCAATACGATTCGGTGCAAGTCGGTTTGATTAGAGAACGAATCGATGCGATTCAGTTTGATTCAATGCACTAACATTTGTTGCATAAACACATTAATTTCCATTCTAATATAAAATCTGCTGCTGATGGAACTCATGTGCTGGATCCGGTTGAGCGTACGTCTGTGGTCTGTAAATTATGTATGTTATGGTGTATGTAAAAATTGTAATATATTGTAATATATGCCATTTAGCAGACGCTTTTATCCAAAGCGACTTACAGTCATATGTACTGGGGGGAATGTTTTTGTCCCCCACCTTCGGTTCTGACATCCCCATCATCCTCTGATTAAATAAATGTGATAGAAATTGTAATCTACATAGTCACCAAAAGTATTTATTTATCATACTGCATACTCAAATAAATGTTCAAATCTCACCTTTCTAGTAAAAATAGTTATAAATTGCTGAGGTGTAGTCACTTGAGGACACAAGCTCAAGTACAAATAATAAATATTTTATGATGCATTTCCAATTCAACAAAAATATATGAATAAGGCTTGAAATTACTTGGATGCTTTCTAAATATAGCATAATCAAATTATAAAATGACTAAGATTTCATCTTTATAACTGTAAAATACAAGGTCTCTAGATCAAAATGTCTGCCCCCATCGCTGTGAATGTCTCACAGAGCTCTAGCTTGTTAGGAAGTCTCATTTCATCTCATAATTAAACTTGTCCGTTTATGACAAAAATAAAAGGGATTGTTTAAATTCTATGAATTATTTTAGATTATTGCCAATAAATCGATCTCTGAATGTACTACCCTGATGAACCCACTCTCTTCTGCTGCACTACAATGTAACAATTGCAGGCATATGCTTTGTTAGTGGCTGTGATGTAGGGTTCATCCAGGAGTTAAGACAGTCGGAAGAGCAAATTAAATAGTAGTGGTTTCAGATTTCACATCATATGCCACAAAGGCTCAGAAAATATACTCGTGTCCATGGGAACCAGATTGATTTCGAAGCAAAAATGACAGTACGAACCAGTACCAGATGCACACAGCTCCACTAAAATGGAGACCTTACATCCAAGAGATTTCAACTTGTCATTTTTGTTGATTAACTGTTTGAGCTAGTAACGTATCAATATTTATATTTTACAAATGAACTATGACATAGCCAATGAATACATAGCACAACTCTGGATTTCACCCTCCATATCAAAATTAAATGGTTTTGACAGTTTGGAAGCTTTTACGGAGTGATCTTATCTTCTCTCGCTTAGGCCATGCAGTGAGCCTCGCAAAAGTGATTGCAGTCCTTGTTATGAAATCATCACCTTTACCCTGTATATCTAAAAATTACCATATACACTGAGTGTATGCTATTTCCATGACAGACTGACCAGGTGAATCCAGGTGAAAGCCATGATCCCTTACTGATGTCACTTGTTAAGTCCACTTCAATCATTGTAGATGACAGGGAGGACACCAGTTTAAGAATGATTTTTAAGCCTTGAGACAATTGAGACATGGATTGTGTATGCGTGACATTAATAAGGTGAATGTGCAAGACAAAGATTTTAATGCCACTGAATGGCGTATGATAATAGGTCCCAGGTGCACCAGTTTGAGTGTGTCAAGAACTGCAACGCTGATGGGTTTTTCACGCTCAACAGTTTGTGTGTATCATGAATGTTCCACCACCCAAAGGACATCCAGCCAACTTAACAACTGTGGGAAACATTGGAGTCAACATGGTCAGCATTCCTGTGGAACACTTCTGACACCTTGTAGAGTCCATGCCCGATGAATTGAGGCTGTTCTGAGGGCAAAACAAAGTACAACTCAATATTAGGAATGAGTTCCAAATGTTTTGTACACTGATTGTTTAAAGCAAAACTACCAAACCTATTGCTGATGGCTAATCTGAACAATCAAAATATAAATATATTGTAAGCTCCGTCCAGCAGGTATAGCCAGATGAGTTCTCTCTCCGGTAGCTTACCTTTATTTCAGCAAAACACAATTTAAAACAGAGCATTTGATAATACCTATCAAATTACAGTGACCCAATATTGCGCAAGCCATTTGACAAACATTTGAATGTTGAGTGCAGATGTGTCAGATCTCATTGGTCAGGCTACTGGCATTGCCTGGCGTTGTTCGGCATGCAAAATGACTTGTAGATAAATGACTGTCAAAACAGTTACATGCAGTTCAACGCCGAAGGATAGGACGCATCAGTTGTCATAAAAGTGGAGAGGTCTTTTCAGAAGGTAGAAAGAATGTAAAAATGTGTAAAAATGGTAGAAAGAATGTAAAAATGTGACCCGGCCGTCAGTTGGACCTCAGTAGTCAGTTGAACAGTGTTTCCTCCGACACATTGGTGCGGCTGGCTTCTGGTGTAAGCAGGCGGGTGTTAAGAAGCGCGGTTTGACGGGTCATGTTTCGGAGGACGCATGACTCGACATTCACCTCCCGAGCCCGTTGCAGCAATGAGACAAGAACGGAAAGGGGGCAAAACACCGCCCCCCCCACAAATTTCTTTAAATAAAAAATGACATGGAGCGAAAGGACGAAGAGTCCTGTTTACTGTAGCGGTCTTAACAAATTACATATGGACCTAAAGGCATACTTCAATATATATCAATCATTCATGCAAGTCATATAGCACACATACATCTTGCCGACATCTACATGATACATCGGGGAGATGTAGTGTTAATTTGACATTTTACCTTCATTTAACTAGGCAAGTCAGTTAAGAACAAATTCGTATTTTCAATGACGGCCTAGGAACAGTGGGTTAACTGCCTTGTTCAGAGGCCGAATGACTGATTTTAACCTTGTCAGCTCAGGGATTCAATCTTGTAACCTTTCGATTAGTAGTCCAACGCTCTAACCACTAGGCTACCTGCCACCCGTGTGGAGAGTGTTTGCACATTGGCAAGATGTCACAGAAACTTCAGCATTAGATTGCATTTGCCCTTCAGCCCTGTTTGGATGATGGGTGTCAAAAATACATATATATATGTTTTTTTACATTTTAGCAGTGGTGTAAAGTACTTAAGTAAAAATACTTTGAAGTACTACTTAGGTTTTATTTGATTTAGCCTATATTTAACCAGGTAGATGAGTTAAGAACAAGTTATCATTTACAACTGCGACCTGGCCAAGAAAAAGCAAAGCAGTGCGTACAGGTGCAGGTGCAGTGATCTGTGAGCTGCTCTGACAGTTGGTGCTTAAAGCTATTGAGGGTGATATGAGTCTCTAGCTTCAGTGATTGTTGCAATTTGTTCCAGTCATTGGCAGCAGAGAACTGATAAGAAAGGCGACCAAAGGTGGAATTGGCTTTGGGGGTGACCAGTGAAATATACCTGCTGACGCACATGCTACGGATGGGTGCTGAAATGGTGACCAGTGTGCTGAGATAAGGTGGGGCTTTACCTAGCAAAGACTTATAGATGACCTGGAGCCAGTGGGTTTGGCGATGAATATGAAGCGAGGGCCAGCCAACGAGTGCATACAAGTCGCAGTGGTGGATAGGCTATGGGGCTTTGGTGACAAAACGGATGGCACTGTGATAGACTACATCCAATATGCTGAGTAGAGTGTTGGAGGCTATTTTGTAAATGACATCGCCGAAGTCTAGGATCAGTAGGATAGTCAGTTTTACAAGGGTATGTTTGGCAGCATGAGTGAAGGATGCTTTGTTAAGGAATAGGAAGCTGATTCTAGACTTCATTTTGGACTGGAGAGACTTAATGTGAGTCTGGAAGGATAGTTTACAGTCGAACCAGACACCTAGGTAGTTGTCCACATATTGTAAGTAAGAACCGTCCAGAAAAGTGATGCTTGACGGACAGGCAGACGCGGGCAACGATCGGTTGAAGAGCATGCATTTAGTTTCACTTGCATTTAAGAGCAGTTGAAGGCCACGGAAAATGAGTTGTATGGCATTGATGCTCGTCTGGGGGTTAACACAGTGTCCAAATAAGTGCCAGAAGTATCCAGAATGGTGTCGTCTGCGTAGAGGTGGATCAGACACTCACCAGCAGCAAAAGCGACATCATTGATGTGTACAGAGAAGAGAGTCGGCCCAAGGATTGAACCCTGTGGCACCCCCATAGACTGTCAGAGGTCCGGACAACAGGCCCTCTGATTTGACACACTGAACTCTGCCTGAGAAGTAGTTGGTGAACCAGGCGAGGCAGTCATTGACAGAGTTGAAAGCCTTGGCCAGGTCGATGAAGACAGCTGCACAGTATAGTCTCTTATCGATGGTGATTATGATATCGTTTAGGACCTTGAGCGTGGCTGAGGTGCACCCATCACCAGCTCGGAAACCAGATTGCAAAGCGGAGAAGGAACGGTGGGATTGCAAAGCGGAGAAGGAACGGTGGGATTCGAAATGGTCGGTGATCTGTTTTTAACTTGGCTTTCGAAGGCCTTAGAAAGGCAGGGTAGGATAGATATAAGTCTGTGGCAGTTTGGGTCTAGAGTGCCTCCCCCAGCAGCTTTCCAATATTTGGGAATCTCAGACGATACGAAAGAGGTTGAAACGGCTAGTAATAGGGGTTGCAACAATTTCAGCTGATAATTTTTAGAAAGAGATGGTCCAGATTGTCTAGCCCCACTAATTTGTATGGGTCCAGATTTTGCAGTTCTTTCAGAACATCCAGATAGCTGATTTGGGTGAAGGAGAAATGGGGGAGGCCTGGGCAAGTTGCTGTGGGGGGTGCATGGCTGTTGACCGGGGTAGAAATGCTTATTGAAATTCTCAATTATCGCAGATTTATCGGTGGTGACAGAGTTTCCTAGGCTCAGTGCAGTGGGCAGCTGGGAGGAGGTGCTCTTATTCTCCATGGACTTTACAGTGTCCCAGAATGTTTTGGAGCTTGTGCTGCAGGATGCAAATTTCTGTTTGAAAAAGCTAGCCTTTGCTTTCCTAACCACCTGTGTATTTTGGTTCCTGACTTCCCTGAAAAGTTGCATATCGCGGGGGCTATTTGATGCTAATGGTCAAGGGCAGTCAGGTCTGGAGTGAACCACGGGCTATATCTCTAACTGGTTCTATATTTTTTGAATGGGGCATGCTTTTTAAAGATTGTGAGGAAAGCACTTTTAAAGAATAACCAGGCATCCTCTACTGATGGAATGAGGTCAATATCCTTCCAGGATACCCGGGCAAGGTCGATTAGAAAGGCCTGCTCGCTGAAGTGTTTTAGGGAGCATTTGACAGTGATGAGGGGTGGTCGTTTGACCGCGGCCATTACGGACGCAAGCAATGAGGCAGTGATCACTGAGATTCTGATTGAAGACAGCAGAGGTGTATTTGAAGGGCAGGTTGGTTAGGATGATATCTAGGAGGGTGCCTGTGTTTACAGATTTGGGGTTGTACCTGGTAAATTCATTGATAATTTGTGTGAGATTGAGGGCATCTAGCTTAGATTGTAGAATGACCGGGGTGTTAAGCATGTCCCAGTTTAGATCACCTAGCAGCACGAGCTCTGAAGATAGACGGGGGGCAATCAATTCACATATGGTGTCCAGGGCACAGCTGGGGCCGGAAGGTGGTCTATAGCAAGCGGAAACGGTGAGAGACTTGTTCCTAGAAAGGTGGATTTTTAAAAGTAGAAGCTAAAATTGTTTGGGCACAGACCTGGATAGTATGACAGAACTCTGCAGGCTCTCTCTGCAATAGATTGCAACTCCGCCCACTTGAATGTATGTAACCAAGGCTTTTACAGAAGTCAACAAATGAGAGGGCCTGGGGAATGGGAGTGGAGCAAGGCACTGCAGGGCCTGGATTAACCTCGACATCACCAGAGGAGGAGTGTGCTAAGGGCTATAAGAACTGGTCGTCTAGTATGTTTGGAACCGAGAGTAAAAGGAGCAGGTTTCTGGGCGCGGTAGAATAGATTCAACGCATAATGTACAGACAAAGGTATGGTAGTTTGTTAATACAGTTGGTATTGTCTCTAGACATCAATTAAACAGTTTTTTGGGGAATCTGTACTCCATACATTTTCCCTGACAACCCAAAGTACTTGTTACATTTTGAATTGCTTAGCAGGACAGGAAGTGTGTGAAATTCACGCACTTCTCAAGAGAACACGTGGTCATCCCTATTGTCTATGGTCTGGCAAACTCAATAAACAAAAATAAATGTCAGGGTTGGAGTGTGCCCCTGGCAACCGTACATTTTAAAAACAAGAAAATGGTGCAGTCTGGTTTGCCTAATATATGGAATTTGAAACTATTTTTACTTTTACTTTCACTTTTGATACTTAAGTATATTTTAAAACAAATACTTTCACTCAGGTGGTATTTTACTGGGTGACTTTCACTTTTACTTGAGTCTTTTTCTATTAAAAAAGGTATCTATACCTTTACTCAAGCATGACAATTGGGTACTTTTTCCACCACTGCATTTTAGCAGATGCGACTTACATTTCCATTTAAAAAATATATAGTGTTATTGTTTGTGTACAGATGAGGGGGGAAAAACAATTTAATACAATTGAGAATAAGGCTGTAATATAACAACATGTTGAAAAAGTCAAGGGGTCTGAATACCTTCCGAATGCACTGTACATCACTTTACAGTATATGTTACATCCCTACTATATACACTGATACTAATTAATATATCAGGAGATAAAAGCTATGCTAATAATAATGGACCCAGGACAGGGTGAGAATAAAACTGAAATTTACTTTCAAATTAATAAGGAGATGGCCAATACCTTGGCAAATTAAAGTGGGCCTGAATGGCAACTGTAGAAGTTCACTGCCTGGTGCTTTCAGGTCACAGTGATCTGATAAGTGCTGCTGCACTCTTTCTATGCATGCACAGACACACAGATGAGGGAGATGAAACATCTCACTTATGCACCGGTGGTGTTTCTTCAATAAAATGTACAGTACCAGTCAAAAATGTGGAAACACCTACTCATTTAAGGGTTTTTCTTATTTTTTTTTTAAAAAACTATTTTCAACATTGTAGAATAATAGTAAAGACATTAAATATATGAAACACATAAGGAATCATGTAGTAACCAAAAAAGGGTCAAAAAAATCAAAATATATTTTATATTTGAGATTCTTCAAAGTAGAGACCCTTTGCCTTGACAGCTTTGCACACTCTTGGCATTCTCTCAACCAGCTTCATGAGGTAGTCACCAGGAATTAACAGATGTGGCTTGTTACAGGTAATTTGTGGAATTTCTTTAAGCCAAATCAGTTGTCACAAAACAAAGTAGGGGTGGTATAAGGAAGATGGTATTTTACCAAATATGGCTAAGTCCATATTAAAGCAAGAACAGCTCAAATAAGCAAAGATAAACAACAGTCCATTAACTGAAGGTCAGTCAATCAGGAAAATTTCAAGAAATGTAAGTTTCTCAAGTGCAGTCACAAAAGTCATAAAGCGCTATGATGAAACTGGCTCTCATGAGGACCGCCACAGGAAAGGAAGACCCAGAGTCACCTGTGCTACAGAGGATACGTCCATTAAGAGTTACCAGCCTCAGAAATTTCAGACCAAATAAATGTTTCAGAGTTCAAATAACAGACACATTTCAAAATCAACTGTTCAGGGGAGACTGTGTGAATCAGGCCTTCATGGTAGAATTGCTGCAAAGTAACCACTACTAAAGGACACCAATAAGAAGAAGAGATTTTTGAGATGTGCTGGTCCCCACGGTAGAGTGTAAAACGATGAGCCACATAGAAAGGACAATATGAAGTGCTGGAGAGAATAGGAGAAGTTAATGACTGGATCTGACAGCCAGGTCGTCGTCCCCGGGAGCAGATCTATCACATAAACCTGTTAAAAGCATGGAGAGAAAAACCCCAATTGTCACGTACCCCACACCCACTCAGGAGGCAGCCGCTGTGTATGTGTCACCTACTCTGTCCCCTGCACAAGTACAGGAAGTAAAGACCCTGATCCAGAAAACAGATGTATTTTCAGGGACATCAGGCCGAGTAGATAAACTGTTGGAGAAAATTGGTCAAGTTCTGTACATTACGACCCTGCACCTAGCCAAAGGTTACTGCCAAACTCATCTGACTCCCAGAGCCAAATAAAGACAGCCTTTGCAATCCCTGATGGTTTGTTTCAATACACAGTCATGCCATTCGGCTTACACGGGGCCCCAGCCAACTTTCAACGCACCAGGTCCTAAAACCGAACAGAGCTTATGCCGCAGCCTATTTACATGGCGGATCTACAGCCCAGATTGGGAATCCCACTTACCTAGGGTACAGGCAGTGCTAGACGCCCTTAGGAAAGCAGGACTCATGACAAACCCTGCCAAGTGTTGTGGGTTTAGAGGAAACCGAGTATCTGGCAAGAGGGTTCATCAAATCCCAACTTAAGGTCGAGGCAATTAGAAAATGGCCAAAACCAGGAAATAAGAAGCAGGTTCGAGCCTTCCTAAGGTTGACTAGTTACTTCCGGAAGTTCATCCCAAGTTATGCAGTAGTGGCCGCCCCACTCACCGACATGACTAGTGCCAGAGGGCCAAACATGCTAAGATGGGATGAAAAAGCCAATAAATCATTTAGAACATTAAAGGAGGCTCCCTGCTGTAATCCAGTGCTGGTGATACCAGACTTTGAGCATGAGTTCATTGTTCAGACGGATGCGTCAGAGGTCGGCTTGGGAGCCGTGCTCTCCCAAGAGGTAGATGGGGTGGGAAAGCTGGAACCACGGGAGGCCAACTACTCAGTCTTGAGAAAGAGACTGTGGCAGTAAAGTGGGCTCTAGAAAGCCTGAAATACTACCTGCTAGCACGCCACTTCACTCTACTCAGTGACCATGCCCCACTCACCTGGATGCAGGTGTTTTTTGAGTCTCCAACCGTTTCACTTTGACATAAAACACAGAGCAGGGAAGGAAATGGGAAATGTGGATGGGTTGTCCCCATGCACGCCTATTTTGCTGCGGTAGACCGACCTAGGGGATGCTCAGCATATGTGGGAACTCTTGTAAACTGTTGGAAAAGCTTTCCTCATTAAGATGGTTGAGAATGCCAAGAGTGTGCAAAGCTGTCATCAAGGCAAAGGGTGGCCTTGATGACAGCTTTGCACACTCTTTTTATATAGAATCTCAAATATAAAATATGTTTTGATTTGTTTAACACTTGTTTGATTACTACATTATTCCATGTGTTATTTCATGTTTTTGATGTCTTCACTAGTACTCTACAATGTATAAAATAGTAAAAATAAAGATAAATCCTTGGTGTGTCCAAACTTTGGACTGGTACTTGTGGCAAAGGGGGCCGAGTGATAAATGGCAGATATGTGAGGGCAGAACTAATAAACGGGCTCTGCCCTCACACTAAAATGGCCATCCCCGAAAAGAACGACATATCACACAATGGCCGACCGCCAAAAACAACAATCCCCAGAGGAAAGGGGAACGCTCAGAAGGTGGGGGCGACCCACAGATAAGGGGTCAAAACAAACCAGGAAGAGAGAGGAAGGGGCTGGGGGATCTGTGAACCATAGAGAAAGAGAAAGTAACAATATATAGTAGCTGGTTTATACCATATATGACCTGGACTGTTTGGACTTATCTGTTTGCATTTGGACTAGAGGTCGACCGATTAATTGGCATGGCTGATTAATTAGGGCCAATTTCAAGTTTTCAAAACTATCGGAAATCGCATTTTTGGACGCCGATTACATTGCAATCCAAAAGGGGACTGCGTGACAGGCTGACCACCTGTAACGCAAGTGCAGCAAAGAGCCAAGGTAAGTTTCTAGCTAGCATTAAACGTATCTTATAAAAAACAATCAATCTTAACATAATCACTAGTTAACTACACATGGTTAATGACATTACTAGTTTAACTAGCTTGTCCTGCGTTGCATATAATCAATGCAGTGCATGATAATTTATCATCGAATCACAGCCTACTTCGCCAAATGGGTGATTTGGCCTTTAACAAAAGCGCATTTGAGAAAAAAGCAATCGTTGCACCAAAGAACCTAACCATAAACATCAATGCCTTTCTTAAAATCAATACACAAGTAAAAAATTTTTAAACCTGCATATTTAGTTAAAAGAAATGCATGTTAGCAGGCAATATTAACTTGGGAAATTGTGTCGCTTCTCTTGCGTTCAGTGCAAGCAGAGTCAGAGTATATGCAGCAGTTTGGGATGCCTGGCTCGTTGCGGACTGTTTGAAAACCATTTCTTCCTAACAAAGGCCGTAATTCATTTGCCAGAATTTGACATAATTATGACATAACACTGAAGGTTGTGCAACGTAGCAACAATATTTAGACTTGCCACCCATTGCCACCCATGTTCGATGAAATACGGAATGATTCCGTATGTCACTGAAAGAATAAACATTTGTTTGCGAAATTATAATTCCCGGATATGACCATACCTAATGCTCGTATTTCTGTGTTTATCATATTATAATTAAGTCTATGATTTGATATTTGATAGAGCAGTCTGACTGAGTGGTGGTAAGCAGCAGCAGGCTCATAAGCATTCATTCAAACAGCACTTTCCTGCATTTGCCATCAGCTCTTCGCAATGCTTGAAGCACATCGCTGTTTATTACTTCAAGTCTGTCAACTCCTGAGATTAGGCTGGCAATGCTAAAGTGCCTATAAGAACATCCAATAGTCAAAGGTATATGAAATATTAATGGTATAGAGAGAAAGTCTGATAATTCCTATAATAATTACAACCTAAAACTTCTTAACTGGAAATATTGAAGACTCATGTTAAAAGGAACCACCAGCTTTCATATGTTCTAATGTTCTGAGCAAGGAAATTAAAACGTTAGCTTTTTTTTACATGGCACATATTGCACTTTTACTTTCTTCTCCAACACTGTTTTAAACAGGTTACATTATTTATTTGAGAATAAATTGATTTTATTCATGTATTATATTAAGTTAAAATAAGAGTTCATTCAGTATTGTTGTAATTGTCATTATTGCAACAAAATATATTTTTTTTTACATTTTATTTAAAAAATGGACGATTAATCGTTATCGGCTTTTTTGGGGGTCCTCCAATCGGTATCAGCGTTGAAAAATCATAAACAGTCGACCTCTAGTTTGGACCTGGACATACAGAGAACCCGATTCATATACCGAACCCTGCAATCCTTGACCACGCCTACGGCCTGGGCGGACCAGGACGGAGAAACCAACATACAGGTACTGTACGGTCTTGCTCTAAATTTGTCCTGTTCGATTTTGGTGACGGTCTCCGCTTAATTTGTGACAAACTCTCCTAACCTTGAAGAGGTTACTGTAATACACATACTGTAATGCCCATGAGGTGTTCGTGGACTAAGCAATTCATATGTTGACTTGGATTCCATAAAGTTGGATTTAGTTTGAGCTCAATTATTTGTGTTTATGGGCAATGTGAAAGGGTCGATGGTGATCTTTTGAGAGGCTACTCAGACTCCTTGCTCCGGCCACACCCACAGACAGTCTCTTCTCCGGAATGAGTCTGGATCTGTGTACCTCCCCGACCATTCACAGAATGTGAGCACATTCATGGCCATCTGATTGGTCCAGAAACCAATAGGTTGGACCAGAGCCAAAACACATGTGGGTAAAGAAGAGGTTTCAAAATGTGTCATTGGCTTTGATACTCTGATTGGTTAGACGAGCTTCTCCTCACCAAAAACATCTTCAATGATGGCTTCCTCAGAATAAAGTATGTAGTGAACAACAGAGCAGGGGTCTAACATACCACCTAGATACCAGGGGCTTGTTCAGGTAGATGCAATGGTAGAAAAAATTCAGATAGAAAATGCATCCGTCATCCATTTTAAATGACTGATTCCATTAGTTTGACAGGCGTAGTGCCTAGTATAAACACTGAGAAGTTCATGCATGTGATTTACGTACAGCTATATCTTGGCCAGGTCGCATTTGTAAATGAGAACTTTTTCTCAACTAGCCTACCTGGTTAAATAAAGGTGAAAATATATATATATATATCTAAATCAGTTATCACCATTACCTGAACTGGGCCTCAGTGCCTGTGACCTCATCAAGGTGCTGCTGTAGCACTAGGAGTTCGGTAGAGTAGCGCTCCTCTGTCTCCTTGGCATGCTGCTGGTAGTAGGCCCTAAGGTGCTCCACCTCCAGTCTGTGGCATTCCTCCAGCTGGGCCCGCTGCTGCTGGACGTCGGCCCTCAACTTCTGGACGTCCTCAGCAGTGTGGGAGGAGGGCGAGGCACTGGTCAGCTCCCTCCCATCTGGGTAGAGAGAGATAGTGTAAGCATTAGCATGGCTATGTCGACGGAAGCAGACGGGCTCTATCTTTCCCATTCATTTTGGTATTGAGGCTTGCAGACATTCCAAATGCAGATGGTATAGAATATGGGCACCACATAATTCGGCACCATTTTGGGGTGATTTTGGTTTAGACATACAATGTAGATCAAGATTTACCATCAAGGCCGTGTGTGGAAGTAATAGAGCTGTCGATAAGCTTGCGCAGGCTGGCGATCTCCTCCTGACTGCTGCGCTTCAGATCATTGTACCCCAGCTGTATCACCTCAATCTAAGAATAACAAGTAGTTTGACAGCAGAGTTCATTGGCGTTATCATTAAAATCAATTAGCTAGAGTGCCTTCTGGAAGTATTCACACCCCTTGACTTTCCCCCAAAAATCTAAATCGAAATTGTCACCGGCCTACACACAATACACCGTAGCGTCAAAGTGGAATTATGTTTTTTTTTTTTTTTTTAAAACAAATTAATAAAAAATGAAAAGCTGAAATGTTATGGCAAACCAAAATAAATTCAGGAGTAAAAATTGACTTAACAAGTTGCATGGCCTCAGTCTGTGTTCAATAATAGTTTTAGACATGATTTGTGAATGTACCCCACACATACAATTATCTGTAAGGTCTCTGAATCAAGCAGTGAATTTAAAACACAGATTCAACCGCAAAGATCAGGGAGGTTTTCTAATGCCTTGCAAAAGGCACTACTGGAGGTGAAAAAAAGAAGAAACATTTAATATGCAAGTTATAAATTACACTTTGGATGGTGTATCAATACACCCAGTCACTACAAAGCTACAGGTGTAGTTTAAGGCAAGAGTTTAATTGCTGTGAGAAGAAAAATTAGATCAACATTGTATACTAAACAAAAATAAACATGTGACGTGTTGGTCCCATGTTTCATGAGCTGAAATAAAATCCCAGAAATGTTCTATAAACACAAAAAGCTTATTTCACACACATTTGTTTACATCTCTGATAGTGAGCATTTCTCCTTTGCCAAGATAATCCATCCACCTGACAGGTGTAGCATATGAAGAAGCTGATTGAACAGCATGATCATTGCACAGGTGCACCTTGTGATGGGGACATTAAAAGGCCATTAGAATGTGCAGTTTTGTCACAACACAATGCCACAGATGTCTCAAGTTGACAGAGTGTGCAATTTGCATGCTGACTACTGTGATGTCCACCAGAGCTGTTGCCAGAGAATTTAATGTTAATTTCTCTACCATATGCCACCTCTAACATTGTTTCAGAGAATTTGGCAGTACATCCAAGTGGCCTCACAACCGCAGACCACGTGTAACCACGCCAGCCCAGGGACTCCACACCCAGCTTCTTTACCTAAGAGATCGTCTGCAGACCAGCCACCAAGACAGCTGATGAAACTGTACGTTGCAAAAAAGGATCTGTACACAATTCCTGGAATGTGAAAATGTCCCAGTTCTTCCATGGCTGAAAATGCAGACATGTCTCCCATTGAGCATGTTTGGGATGCTCTGGATTAACGTGGACCACAGCGTGTTCCAGTTCCTGCCAATACCCAGCAACTTCGCACAGCCATTGAAGAGGAGTTGGACAACATCCCACAGGCCACAATCAACAACCTGATCAACTCTACGCAAAGGATATGTGTTGAGCTGCATGAAGCATATGGTAGTCACACCAGATACTGACAGGATTTCTGGTATCTGTGACCAACAGATATTGATTCCCAATCATGTGAAATCCATAGATTAGGGCCAAATTTATTTATTTAAATTGACGGATTTCCTTATTTGAACTTTAACTCAGTAAAAATCTTTGAAAAACAAATTGGAAATGCAATTAACTTTTTGTGCTGAATACAAGTGTTATATTTGGGGCAAATCCAATACAACACATGACGGAATATCTCTCTCCATATTTTCAAGCATAGTGGTGGCTGAATTATGTTATGGGTATGCTTTAATAGTTAAGGACTGAGGAGGTTTTCTGGATAAAAAAAGAAATACACAGGCAAAATCCTAGAGGAAAAGCTGGTTCAGTCTGCTCTCCGACAGACACTGGGAGATGAATTCCCCTTTCAGCAGGACACAAGGCCATATCTACAGTGGAGTTGCTTACCAAATAGACAGTGAATTTTACCCGTAGCGGCCTAGTTACAGTTGTGACTTAAATCTATTTCAAAAGCTATGGAAAGAGCTGAAAATCGTTGTCTAGCAATGATCAACAACCAATTTGACAGATCTTGAAGAACTATGAAAAGAATGGGCAAATGTTGCACAATCCAACCCAGCTGTAATAGCTATCAAAGGTGATTCTAACATGTATCGAATACTTATCTAATCAAGATACATTAGTGTTTTTATTTGAAATCTATTTTTACTTTTTTAATTAATTTTTTTATTTTTTACAAATGCATCATCCAGGTTAGGGGAGGATTTGGCCGGCTGGGTTGTCCTTGTCCCATCGCTCACTAGTGTCTCCTTGTGGCGGCCAGGCTCATGAATGGAGTTTCCTATGACACATTGGTGTGGCTGGCTTCCAGGTTAAGCAGGAAGTGTGTCAAAAAGCAGTGTGGCTTGGCAGGGGTCATGTTTCAGAGGACGCATGGCTGTCAACCTTCACCTCTCCCAAGTCCATACGGGAGTTGCAGCGATGGGAAAAGACTAAATACCAATTGGATATCACGAAATTGGGGAGAAAAAGGGATATAGATATACACACACACACAGTTGAAGTCGGAAGTTCACATACACCTTAGCCCAATACAACTAAACTTAGTTTTCACAATTAATCCTAGTAAAAAATCCCTGTTTTAGGCAAGTTAGGATCACCACTTTATTTTAAGAATTTGAAATGTCAGAATAATAGTAGAGAGAATTATTTATTTCAGCTTTGATTTATTTCATCACATTCCCAGCGTGTCAGAAGTTTACATAAACTCAATTAGAATTTGGTAGCATTGCCTTTAAATTGTTTAACTTGGGTCAAACGTTTCGGTCAGATTGGTAGGCCTTCTAGCTCGCACATGCTTTTTCAGTTCTGCCCACAAATGTTCTATAGGCTTGTGGTCAGGGCTTTGTGATGGCCACTCCAATACCCTGAAATCTGAGCAAGGGTAGCATTCCAGAGGGACATCAGAGACTGTAATGTTCTTTGCTTCACGGAAACATGGCTCACTGGAGAGACGCTATCGGAGGCGGTGCAGCCAGCGGGTTTCTCCACGCATCGCGCCGACAGAAACCAACATCTTTCTGGTAAGAAGAGGGGCGGGGGCGTATGCCTTATGGCTAACGAGACGTGGTGTGATCAAAGAAACATACAGGAACTCAAATCCTTCTGTTCACCTGATTTAGAATCTCACAATCAAATGTCGACCGCATTATCTACCAAGATAATTCTCTTCGATAATAATCACAGCCGTATATATTCCCCCCCAAGCAGACACATCGATGGCTCTGAACAAACTTTATTTGACTCTTTGCAAACTGGAATCCATACATCCTGAGGCTGCATTCATTGTAGCTGGGGATTTTAACAAGGCTAATCTGAAAACAAGACTCCCTAAATTGTATCAGCATATCGATTGCGCAACCAGGGCTGGAAAAACCTTGGATCATTGTTACTCTAACTTCCGCGACGCATATAAGGCCCTGCCCCCCCTCCTTTCGGAAAAGCTGACCACGACTCCATTTAGTTGATCCCTGCCTACAGACAGAAACTAAAACAAGAAGCTCCCACGCTGAGGTCTGTCCAACGCTGGTCCGACCAAGCTGATTCCACACTCCAAGACTGCTTCCATCACGTGGACTGAGATATGTTTCGTATTGCGTCAGATAACAACATTGACGAATACGCTGATTCGGTGTGTGAGTTCATTAGAACGTGCGTTGAAGATGTCGTTCCCATAGCAACGATTAAAACATTCCCTAACCAGAAACCGTGGATTGATGGAAGCATTCGCGTGAAACTGAAAGCGCGAACCACTACTTTTAATCAGGGCAAGGTGACTGGTAACATGACCGAATACAAACAGTGCAGCTATTCCCTCCGCAAGGCTATCAAACAAGCTAAGCGTCAGTACAGAGACAAAGTAGAATCTCAATTCAACGGCTCAGACACAAGAGGCATTTGGCAGGGTCTACAGTCAATCACGGACTACAAGAAGAAAACCAGCCCAGGATGTCTTGCTCCCAGGCAGACTAAATAACTTTTTTGCCCGCTTTGAGGACAATACAGTGCCACTGACACGACCTGCAACGAAAACATGCGGACTCTCCTTCACTGCAGCCGAGGTGAGTAAAACATTTAAACGTGTTAACCCTCGCAAGGCTGCAGGCCCAGACGGCATCCCCAGCCGCGCCCTCAGAGCATGCGCAGACCAGCTGGCCGGTGTGTTTACAGACATATTCAATCAATCCCTATACCAGTCTGCTGTTCCCACATGCTTCAAGAGGGCCACCATTGTTCCTGTTCGCAAGAAAGCTAAGGTAACTGAGCTGAACGACTACCGCCCCGTAGCACTCACTTCCGTCATCATGAAGTGCTTTGAGAGACTAGTCAAGGACCATATCACCTCCACCCTATCTGACACCCTAGACCCACTCCAATTTGCTTACCGCCCAAATAGGGCCAAAGACGATGCAATCTCAACCACACTGCACACTGCCCTAACCCATCTGGACAAGAGGAATACCTATGTGAGAATGCTTTTCATCGACTACAGCTCGGCATTCAACACCATAGTACCCTCCAAGCTTGTCATCAAGCTCGAGACCCTGGGTCTCGACCCCGCCCTGTGCAACTGGGTACTGGACTTCCTGACGGGCCGCCCCCAGGTGGTGAGGGTAGGCAACAACATCTCCACCCCGCTGATCCTCAACACTGGGGCCCCACAAGGGTGCGTTCTGAGCCCTCTCCTGTACTCCCTGTTCACCCACGACTGCGTGGCCACGCACGCCTCCAACTCAATCATCAAGTTTGCGGACGACACAACAGTGGTAGGCTTGATTACCAACAACGACGAGACGGCCTACAGGGAGGAGGTGAGGGCCCTCGGAGTGTGCTGTCAGGAAAATAATCTCACACTCAACGTCAACAAAACTAAGGAGATGATTGTGGACTTCAGGAAACAGCAGAGGGACACCCCCCTATCCACAACGATGGAACAGTAGTGGAGAGGGTAGTAAGTTTTAAGTTCCTCGGCATACACATCACAGACAAACTGAATTGGTCCACTCACACAGACAGCATCGTGAAGAAGGTGCAGCAGCGCCTCTTCAACCTCAGGAGGCTGAAAAATTCAGCTTGTCACCAAAAGCACACAAACTTCTACAGATGCACAATCGAGAGCATCCTGGCGGGCTGCATCACCGCCTGGTACGGCAACTGCTCCGCCCACAACCGCAAGGCTCTCCAGAGGGTAGTGAGGTCTGCACAACGCATCACCGGGGGCAAACTACCTGCCCTCCAGGACACCTACACCACCCGATGTTACAGGAAGGCCATAAAGATCATCAAGGACAACAACCACCCGAGCCACTGCCTGTTCACCCCGCTATCATCCAGAAGGCGAGGTCAGTACAGGTGCATCAAAGCTGGGACCGAGAGACTGAAAAACAGCTTCTATCTCAAGGCCATCAGACTGTTAAACAGCCACCACTAACATTGAGTGGCTGCTGCCAACACACTGACACTGACTCAACTCCGGCCACTTTAATAATGGGAATTGATGGGAAATGATATCAAATATATCACTAGCCACTTTAAACAATGCTACCTAATATAATGTTACGTACCCTACATTATTCATCTCATATGCATACGTATATACTGTACTCTATATCATCGACTGCATCCTTATGTAATACATGTATCACTAGCCACTTTAACTATGCCACTTTGTTTACATACTCATCTCATATGTATATACTGTACTCGATACCATCTACTGTATCTTGCCTATGCTGCTCTGTACCATCACTCATTCATATATCTTTATGTACATATTCTTTATGCCCTTACACTGTGTATAATACAGTAGTTTTGGAATTGTTAGTTAGATTACTTGTTGGTTATTACTGCATTGTCAGAACTAGAAGCACAAGCATTTCGCTACACTCGCATTAACATCTGCTAACCATGTGTATGTGACAAATAACATTTGATTTGATTTTTTGTTGTCCTTAACCCATTTTGCCCCAACTTTGGAAGTATGCTTGGGGTCATTGTCCATTTGGAAGACCCATTTGCGACCAAGCTTCAACTTCCTGACTGATGTCTTGAGATGTTTCTTCAATATATCCATAGAATTTTCCTCCCTCATGATGCCAGCTATTTTGTCAAATGCACCAGTCCCTCCTGCAGCAAAGCACCCCCACAACATGATGCTGCCACCCCCGTGCTTCGCGGTTGGGATGGTGTTCTTCGGCTTGCAAGCCGCCCTCTTTTTCCTCCAAACATGACAATGGTCATTATGGCCAAAAAGTAATATTTTTGTTTCATAAGACCAGAGGATATTTCTCCAAAAGGTACAATCTTTGTCCCCATGTGCAGTTGTAAACCGTAGTCTGGCTTTTTTTAATGGCGGTTTTGGGGCAGTGGCTTCTTCCTTGCTGAGCGGCCTTTCAGGTTATGTCGATATAGTACTCGTTTTACTGTGGATATAGATACTTTTGTACCCGTTTCCTCCAGCATCTTCACAAGGTTAATAGCACGCTGTTGTCCTGGGATTGATTTTCACTTTTTGCACCAAAGTACGTTCATCTCTAGGAAACAGAATGCGTCACCTTCCTGAACGGTATGACGGCTGCATGGTCCCATGGTGTTTATACTGTGTGCTGTTTGTACAGATGAACGTGGTACCTTCAGGCATTTGGAAATTGCTCCCAAGGATGAACCAAACTAGTGGAGGTCTACAATTTTTTCCCCCAAAGGTCTTGGCTGATTTTGAAGGTAGGCCTTGAAATACATCCACAGGTACACCTCCAATTGATGCAAATTATGTCAATTAGCCTATCAGAAGCTTCTAAAGCCATGACATATTTTCTGGAATTTTCCAAGCTGTTTAAAGGCACAGTCAACTTAGTGTATGTACATTTCTGACCCACTGGAATTGTGATAGAGTGAATTATAAGCGAAATAATCTGTCTGTAAATAATTGTTGGAAAAATAACTTGTGTCATGCACAAAGTAGACGTCCTAACAGACTTGCCAAAACTATATAGGTTGCTAACAAGAAATTTGTGGAGTGGTTGAAAAAAACAATTTTAATGACTCCAACCTAAGTGTATGTAAACATCCGACTTCAACTGCATGTGTGTTATATATATATATATATATCTCAATAAATACATGTTAAACATTTTCTTCCAATTTGAGATGTGATTTGTGTTGATCGTTGACAGAACGTGCTAATCGTGTTAATCCCACCTTGCAATCCAACAAAAGGGGTGTGAATACTTAAGGCATTATCATCCATCATATCATTATTAACAAGCACAGTTAGAAGTTAAAAAGCTAAGTGCTAGTGTCCTAGCAATTACTGTACAATAATCAAATCATTGTTGCTTTCATCCCAGTCATAACACTGTGATTATATGTCAAACCCTGACAAGAGGTTGGTGTTGTAACGTCTAAACACAACCAATCAATGACGTTTCATGTTGTTTTTTTCCCACCAATGCATAAATTGAGCATAAACCTCACAAAATGTTAACTAAAATCAACAGTTTTACACACACCGTATTGCCATCTGCCTTCAGTAAGGACTGGAGCTGTAGTAGACGACCATGCTCCTGCTCAATCCTTTCCTTCACCTGCTGAAGGTCTCTACACATTTCTATTGAACGAGACAGAAGAAATGCCCATTACAAATATGTCCTCATGCAGTTATTCTCAGGTACTGTATTTGTATCTTAATTACTAAAAGATATTTCATTTATCATTCATGTAGCTTTATTTGATGTATGTATGCAAATGAAAACTGGGGGAAAATACAATATATACTAATTTGTCATTTTATCATGCCACAGTCAAAATCGTTTGGCAACTTATTTATTTGGACTTTTCCGTTAGTCAGCGACTCATCTCATAGGCTGCATGTTTATGTAGCATTGTTATCATTCGGGTAGACATCCAAACCAATAAAGCACCTTTTGCATCCTGTAAAACAGCACTGGGATCCCTGGTTTCTTCCTTTTCGCATGAATGAAATGTCCAGTCCTCAACATCAGTGGGGTGGAGATACTCCAATAATTCCTCCCCGAAAAGTTTAGCAAAGGACTGTGAAGAGAACGGCAAAATAGCTCTCAAACATCGATGTCTCAGTGAATATTTGATGCACTCGTGTGGTAATAATCAATGTCCAAACCTGAAATAATTAGGTCAAATAACATTCTCAGAAATCGAAAAGTAATTGACAATGCAAAGGAACACAAATCAATACCTGGTTTATTAGGTTTGCTCTGTGTGTCTTATCCTTGTGGGGACATAAAATTACCAAAGGTCCCCATAAGGATAGTAAAACCAGGAAAATTCTCCGCTGTGCAGACATTTCCCACGTCCCCATCAGGACAAAGGCTATTTTAAGTTTAGAGTTACAATTACAGTTCCGGTTAGAATTAGCGTAAGCGTAAGGGATTAGTGGTTATGGTAAGGGTTAGGAGTTAGGTTTACAGGTTAGGGAAAAGTATTTTATGGAAATTAGGTTCCCACAAGGATAGAAGAACATAACACATGCGTGTGTGTAATTAATGTTAACTACCAGGATGAGCTGATTGCATTCTTCAGACACAATTTGCACCACATTCTGGTACTTGGAGCTTTTGGGATCATCTGTGAAGTCTGAGAAAAACGACAAAAGCATACAGTATTATTGTCTTATATTAAGCATAAATAGTACACCATAATTCAATTACTAAAATAAGATGAAAGCAAAAGTGACTGAATAACTTGTGTGAGTCAGTGTCCTGTTTTCTATCTACAGTTTGTAGCATGGTTTAAGTCATGAATGATAGATTAAAATAAACTTCAATGTGGCCCATCTAGCTCCATAACCCCAGATACACACACACACAATGAAAAATGCATGTGCGCACACACAGTGAAACACACACGCCCGTACCCCTTGGTTCTTTGAGGCGGCCCAGCTCAAGTATGCAGGCACGGGCGTCTGTCTGCTCCTGGAGCAGCTCCAGCTGCGCAGCGTGTATCTGAGACAGGCTGATCCGCTGGGCCTCCAGCTGCAGCCTGCACTCCACCTTCACAAATAGACAAGAGTGGAGAGAGCATAAAATTAGATACACCAGAATGTATACACTCACTCAGTCTACCTACTGTGGCACAATATAGACTGTTTCAGGAGTAGGACACAACAATTCCACAGGATTATATGTACTTGTTGCAACTTACACACAATGAATTTAAGGTATTTTTCAGCAATATGACATTATAGAGGTAACACAATTGTCAACCAATATTGGCCCCTCCAAATGTAGGCATGCCTGTTGTTGTTGATATCTGTAAGCAGGAAGTCGGCCCGCTGTGTATGATGCCATATTGCTGAGTGTACATTGTGACCACCATCCCACTCTGTCTGCCGAATTCTCTCTTTGCTCTCGTTTTCCTTAATAGGATGTCGGTGGGCAGAGCTAGGAGGGTCGTCAGTGAAATGGGACACACCTGGGCTCGGGTGTATCCCGTGATGAATACACCTCTTCCTCAATTATTGAGGAGACTCTCTCCATGCAGACACAATGATAGAGGTTGGTTGTGGCAATTTTGTTTGTTTGCTTTGGCACCTTTTAACACCCCTCATTATCACATTTATGCACGCAAACACTCACACACACCATTGCTAATTGTATTTAGTTTACATCAGTTAATAAATATGTTTTGTTATTCCTTTTGTTGTCTCCCTTTTTGTTACGAACTTCATGCCGGTTCGTGACAACCTTTAAACAAACATTCCAAATGGACAGTCCATCCAGCACCTTGTTTGAATGAGAATGCCTGTTTCCCTGATTCAGATTTTATACGCGAGACAGGGGGGAGCACCTGGGCTTTAGCACAACAAATGAGGTGCCAGCTATTATCCATTCTTCAGCCAACAATACAATGGGGAGCTGGCAAGGGTTTGTGGATGTGGATGGATGTGTAAATGCGGATGTGTTGCAGCTACACTAGCATAAAATTGTGATTTTATTTTGATGACAGTGCATTTTGCTGTGCACAGTGTTTTTGTGTTGGTTGGCAACACTGTTGTTTTCATAGTGCTTTGTAAGACAAGAATTGATCCAACCAATTTAAGCGCTATACTATAAATATTACAGTAGGACATCAAATTGATCAAATTGATGTCAAGCACATGCCTGGTAGCCTAATGCATGTAGCTATGTAGAACGTCCTGTTCTTTAGCAAATACTGCTATGAAACAGAGATTGAATAATTGCATACTGCAACTTCCTAAACAAATTCATAGTTCTTACTTTGGTTATTTCACACTGATTATTAGCACAGTCTGGGCAGTACAACACTTGCTGACACAATAACAACCAAGCATATGACTCTTGAAAATAAATATCGGTGACAAAAGAAAAGCTTTGCCTTTCATCACAGTCTTATTACTGGGTGCCCATAGTTTCTCTATGAAGCTTTGCCACCTATTGATTGACCTTCCCAACCCGCTGTACCACTCTCTGATGGATCAAAGGCAGCCACTCAGGCCGGAGCTAAAAGCACAGGCGGATGTGAGCTCAGGTGACATTTACATGCTCTATGGTCTCGTTGTCCCTTTCCTCCTCCTCTCGCTTCGCTACATGGTCCGCCCGACACTCCATCCCATCTACTCTCTTCCCCTGAAAAGAGGAGAAAAGGTAGCCATTGTAACAAGAGTTTAAACATGTGAATATAAAACACATGTTAACAGTGTTGATGAGGTCTGGCGACAACACGTATGGCATATAACACAATGAAGCGCTTACTGAGAAGGCTACACTGTAAACATTGAGACAGCTTTGGAAGCATTTCACAACATATTTTATTAGCAATTCATTAATATCAATGAATACTATGTCATCTCAAATATGGTGTACTTCACTTGCACACAGTACTGATACCAAGAACAAGAGGCAATAGCACCATTAAGTTGTTTTTATAAAGTCATTTATAAATATATGTAAATGTTGCTTATGAAGATGCTCATGAAGATGCTACTGTGTATAGTCTATTAAGGGGTCCTTCCCAGTAAGAGAAATTGAACATAATGTGGTGCACTGATGCAAGATGAGGGACAAATGCTGTGCATCTTTGACAATGCTCTACTGAGGTGAAGCCTTGGACATGTATAACACAGGTGAGACACATATGAGTGGCAGTGACATAAAATGGCTTCTCACCTTCGAGCACTTACTCCCTGCAGGACGGAAAGAAACTACAATGTATACATTTCTCTACATAAAAGCAAAGAAGTTCTTCAGCGAGAGAAAGACATTGATGAAAGATAACGACGTACATGTCATGTCTTTTCATGCTCTTTTTAATCTTTGAAGAGAATAGTTGTCACATAATCTAATTCTTACATAACAGCTTGAGTAAAGCTTGATGATTTCAGCGTAATAATTTAAACAATCTGAAAATGTTACATGGAGTGGAGCGTCAATACTCTGTGTGTTTATGCAACAGGCTCTCCTCCAGACTCTCTGTGCATTGAACCAATTGACGCTCCCCCTTCAGCTTCTCCTGCTTTACAATGAGTGGTATGTGTGGCCTGACAACCACAGACAAAATATTGAGCCTCTTCTTACCTAAGGGTGTACTTATGAGAGCCAGCATCTGTCAGGTGCTTTGTAATCAAGCCTATCAATCACTAGAGTCACAGGCTGAATGAAAAAAGAAACCCGTCAGTGCTAGAACAGGCAAACCTCACCTCAGCCAGGTTTTTAAATAAGCCTTCGGTTCAGTCTACGCAGCGTATGAATACAGATATCATTCACCTGTATCAAATAACGATCAACAATTCTAAGATTTAACAAGGGAGTAATGATACATCGTTGCGTAGTACTGGTTGTGATCATCTGTTAACCTGGTTATTTCAACCATAGTGACGATTGAACGAATGAAAAAAAACTCTATAAAACATTAACAGTTCAATCAGAAAGATTGTTTCATCAAACTTATTAAAAGGCAGGGATTGCGAGCGAGACATAAAGACAGCAATTCAGCAAGGCACTTAACGTTTCGGTAGTGGGGGCCATTCCAGCTAAGAGGACTGCAGCAGTAGCTGCTGCGTGTGAATGCCTACCTGCTTCCCAATGTCGTCTCGCTCTCCGTGGTACCCGAAGCTGGAGTCCTCCTCCCCGGTCCTCTGCTGTGAACTCGACGGAACCTGGCTCTCCATCTGAGCCCGTGACTCCCGCTCTGCTACAGCAGTAGAACCTCTAGCTTTGTTTCTCTCCACCACCTCCTCCTTCTCTCTCTTTTCTTTGGACTGGGCAGAGCGCTGGCGTTTCTTCTTGCCTCGCCGCTGCTGTGTCTTGCGCCTGTCTGACCCAGAGGATGAAGGCTCTACAGCGGAGCTATGCTCAACAGGTCCCTTCCCCACAGTGGAGACCTGAGATGGGGCTGCAGACGGAGCGAGTGTTTGGCTCTGGTGCCGAGCCTCCGGGGTGTGCCGGAGGCGATCTCGCTCTATTTCGGCAGCATGTAAGGAGGAGCGGAGCACCTCTACCTCCCCTTGGAGAGATTTAATCTGGAGATGATGATCCTTGATGGAGCAAGCTAGGACTGCAGACTGAACAGGCTGCTCTCTCTGTTGGAGATGTGATTTGCTCAGAGCAGCTCTCCCTCCCTCCTCTCTCTGCAGTTCCATCTCTCCCTTTCTCTCCTTCAGAGTCTCCCGCTCTCTTTTGAGCTCTTCCTCAAGGTTTTCGTTTTGGGCAATGACCTCTTTGTTTTCCCTCTTGACCTGACTGAGCTCACCTTCCAGCTCATCCAATTCGCCTTCTGTAACAGTCAGCTGCTCGGTAACTTCGGACAGCCTCAATGTGAGTTCCTCCTTTTCTGTCAGAGATACCTTCAGCTTCTCCATCAGCTCAGTAGTGTCTTTCTCTATCGAAGCACTGCCGTTGTCCTCCATTTGGATATTTTCCTTGCTCTCCCTCAGCTCCTGAATCTGCGACTGAAGGCTGGCAAGTTGAGACTCAAACACAAGTGTCTCCTTGAGAATCCTCTCTTCCAACTGCGCCTTTACCTCAACAAGGCACGTATACTCCTCTGTGAGCTCCTGATAGTTCACCTCAAAGTTCTTTTCGGCAAAAGAGAAAGTGTTCCTTTGCTTTTCAATCCCCTCTTGCAACTCTACCACTTGTCGCTGCTTTTGTTCATTTTCTGTGGTGAGAGATATACATTTTTTCGTCTTGGACTCCACTTCCTCTTTCATGGTGTTGTTGGTTTCCATCAAAATCCTATTTTCTGACTCCTGCCCCCTCCATTTGTTGTCCCAGCTCTTTTCTCTCTCCTTGGACTCATTTTCTAGAAACTCATTCTTTTTCAACAGCATTTGGATTTCCCTTTCCATTCTGACACTTTCTTCTCCACGCTTTCGCAGTTCCTCAACCTCCAACTGAAGTTCCTTGAGTTGCGCCACCAGCTCTTCGGCTTTTGAGCTGTGCAGTGCCATCTTTAGGTCGTCTTTCAGTGTAACAATTTGGTGTAACAGCTCGTCCCGCTTGACCTCGTAACCATTCCGCAGTTCCTCCAGGGCTCGGCTGTGCCGAATGGATGCCTCGTTGAGGAGGTTCTCAGCATTGAGATGGCTTTCCCTCTGGAGGTCCTCCCGAAGGAGAATGAGCTCCTCCTCGTGGCTGAAGAGGAGCTGTGTCCTCAGCCTCTCCAGTTCCGACTCCTGTGACTCTGCCATGCGGTCCAGCACTGCGTCCTTTTCACGCTCCATCATCTCCAGTTTGATCTTGTAGTTGGTTGTCTCCGACTCGTGCTTGGCCTCAATCTCCTCTGCTGACTCTGCAGCGGCAGCTAGCTGGGCCTTCAGGTCATCAATGGTTTCCTGGAAGCGCTGCAGATCACCCCGACAACGCTCATGGACAGCAAAGTTATGGGAGGCCTGCTCCATTTTGGCATGGGCTGAGCGGAGGTCCTGGAGCAGGTCAGTCACCTGACCCTGAAAGTTGAGCTTCTCCTGCGCCACCTGGGTCAGCTCCTGTCTGGCCTTCTCATGGAGAGCCTGGGCATCTAGGAGCCTCTGCTGAAGCTCTGCGATCTTGCCCTTAAGCTCGATCACCACCTCGGGACTGGGCGCGGGTTGCTGAGCTCTTAGAAGTGCTAGATCTTCGCGATGCTGCTCCGTGACCCGCTCCAGAGCCGCAGAGTGCTGCAAGCGAAGTTCCAGCTTCATCTGGACGATCTGCTCACCGTACATCTCATCTAGCTCTGCCCGAAGATGCTCCAGCCTGCGGGCTGAGTCCTCCTCTATTCTCTGGATGGTGTCGCTCTCTGACAGGCTCCCCTGATGGCATCGCTTCTGGAGATCTTCCACAGTGCCCATTAGCTGCTGGATTTCACTGGAGGACATCCGCTCCTTCTGCCTAGAGGCTGAGAGTTCGCACCTGCATGACTCTAACTCATCCCTACAGCTATCGCACTCACCCTTACTGATCTCCAATTCAACTCTACAGCTATCCCACTCACCCTTACTGATCTCCAATTCAACTCTACAGCTATCCAACTCACCCTTACTGCTCTCCAGCTCAACCCTATAGCTATTCAACTCACTCTTACTGCTCTCCAGCTCAACCCTACAGCTATCCAACTCACCCTTACTGCCCTCCAGCTCAACCCTACAGCTATCCAACTCACACTTAGTGCTCTCTAAGTCCCTCTTACAGTTATCTAAGTCACTCTTACAGCTCTCCAGCTCTTGAGCCTTTGAGGACATTTGCTGGTTGAGGCCGTTTAAGCATTTCTCAGAGGCCGTCAACTCACCCTTTAGCTGGTGGAGGGAGGAGTCATGTTCTGACATGACTCTCTCTTGCTCGGCAATCAGCAGTTCTTTCTCGTTCATCTTCTGTGCAAAAGTCTCCTCAGTCATCCTTCCCACCTGTGTAAGCTCCACCTTGAGCATGGTCAGTGTACGCTCATGTTCTGTTATTATTGCAGTTTGTTCCGAAATCAGCAGGTCTTTCTCATTTAACCTTTGTGCAATTGATTCTTCTGTTCTTCTTCCCACCTGTGAGGGAAAAGTAAGAATTAGACATACAGGTAAAATGTCAAATATAATTCAAATCTCATACTAAAACGGTATAAATAAAACTTCTACAAAACAGCCCTTAAACTAAATTATGTTTTTGTAAGGTAATAAGCTAATAATAGTAAGCAATGTAATCAGATTTCAAAATGCACCCTGTAATCAACCACCTTTAAAAGAGATCCATTGAATAGATCAATAAATTTCATACAAGCAGACATTTTCACCTGAATGACAGACATTGACTAACAGCAAATACGCAGCCGTCTCACCATATCAGCCTCGTTGAGCCGGTGCTGAAGCTGGCTGACATGCAGCAGATGCTCCTTGCTCATCATTTGCTGCGCTCTGACCTGGCCATCCATCTCCTCCAGCTGCTGCTGATATTGGACGAGCTGCTGCTTGGACTGCAGGAGGTCCTGTGCTGTGCTGCTGTGGCTAGTGTTCCTCAGTGTCTCTCCTGCCTGCAGCTGTCAATCAAACCAGAGGGTGTTCATGTTCCCATGAAAACTGGGGAAAACTACAATATCACCACCACATCTGTTGTATAATTATTAGAAGGGTAATAAAAATCCATGAAATGTTGATAGAGCAGGGTAAAGCTTGAGACAGAATAAGATCGCATAGGACTAGCACAGGTATGTCTAACCTAGAGTTGCAAAATTCCAGTAACTTTCCCCAAATTCCCCGGTTTTCCAGAAATCCCAGTTGGAGGATTCACAGAATTCTGCTTTTCCCCCACTGTTTAAAGGAATATTCCAACAAGGTTCTCTGGAAAACCAGGGAAGGATACCGAAATTTTGCAAACGACCGATGGTTCTCCCAATCACGGCCAGTTGTGATACAGCCGGGAATCGAACCGGGGGCTGTAGTGACGCCTCTAGCACTGAGATGCAGTGCCTTAGACCGCTGCATCACTCGGGAGCCCCTTCATTAGGAATGCTTTTCCACATATGCTGAGTACTTGTTGGCTGCTTTTCCTTCACTCCATGGTCCAACTCATCCCAAACCATCTCAATTGGGTTGCGGTTGGGTGATTGTGGAGGCCAGGTCATCTGATGCAGCACTCCATCACTCTCCTTCTTAGTCAAATAGCCCTTACATAGCCTGGAGGTGTGTTGGGTGATTGTCCTGTTGAAAAACAAATGATAGTGGGACTAAGCACAAACCAGATGGGATGGCGTATCGCTGCAGAATGCTGTGGTAGCCATGCTGGTTAAATGTGCCTTGAATTTGAAATAAATCACTGACAGCGTGACCAGCTAAGCAACCCCACACCATCACAACTCCTCCATGCATCACGGTGGGGACCATACATGCGGAGATCATCCGTTCACCTACTTTACATCTCACAAAGTCATGGGTTGGAAAAAAATCTCAAATTTGGACTCATCAGACCAAAAGGACAGATTTCCACCGGTCTAATGTCCATTGCTCGTGTTTCTTGGCCCAAGAAAGTATCTTCTTATTGGTGTCCTTTAGTAGTGGTTTCTTTGCAGCAATTTCGCAATGATGGCCTGATTTACGCAGTTTCCTCTGAACAGTTGGTGTTGATGTGTCTGTTACTTGAACTCTGTGAAGCATTTATTTGGGCTGCAATCTGAGGTACAGTTAACATTCAAGAACGTATCCTCTGCAGCAGAGATAACTCTGGGTCTCCCTGTCCTGTGGCAGTCCTCATGAGAGCCAGTTTCATCATAGTGTTTGATGGTTTTTCCTTCTTGCAAGCACTTGAAGAATCTTTCAAAGTTCCAGAAATTTTCCACATGACCTTCATGTCTTAAAGTAATGATGGACTGTCGTTTCTCTTTGCTTATTTGAGCTGTTCTTGCCATAATATGGACTTGTTTTTTTCTCTCTTCTGTACACCACCCCTGCATTGTCACAACACAACTGATTGGCTCAAAAACATTAAGTCAAGAAAATCCAAATTAACTTTTAACAAGGCACACCTGTTAATTTAAATGCATTCCAGGTGACAAACTCATGAAGCTGGTTGAGAGAATGTCAAGAGTATGCAAAGCTATCATCAAGGCAAAGGGTGGCGAAACAATATATTTAGATTTGTTTAACACTTTTTTGGTTACTACATAATTCCATGTGTTATTTCCTAGTTTTAAGTTTTCACTATTATTCTACAATGTAGAAAATAGTAAAATATTGAAAAGCCCTGGAATGAGTAGTGTGTCCAAACTATGAACTGGTACTGTACATATGTCTAGTTTCCTGAAACGGGTCACATGTCGCAAGTCCCGACTTCACAGGTGAGCAATTTTAACTTAACTTTAACTGCATTTTTGGGTGAAAATGTGAACTTTCATGTGCCTTACAAACCTGTATGAAAACTGTAAATACGAATAAAATTGTTAAATTACCAACCTTGTTGGTTAAGCCACAGAAACAGACAGCAACCTTCCCACTAATGGATGGGCTGGATAATGAGTGGGCTGGACAAGCCGAGGAGAGAGGATTGGTTTGCCATATAGACTGCTTCCGTCTATTTGAGCCGG
The DNA here is from genome assembly GCF_021184085.1 of Oncorhynchus gorbuscha. Classification (NCBI taxonomy): domain Eukaryota; kingdom Metazoa; phylum Chordata; class Actinopteri; order Salmoniformes; family Salmonidae; genus Oncorhynchus; species Oncorhynchus gorbuscha. The sequence goes on from NC_060181.1 coordinate 34,229,557, forward strand.
TCAGTCTGATGGTAATCCTGTCAAACGCTGCTTTAAAAAAAAAAACGTATCGCGTAGTGGAGCTGCATAAGTGTTTCTCTCCACTTTCTGGAGGACCGAGTTACAAATTCAGTGGAATTAGATTTATGATAGCTAAAGAGATGTTGTACTAATGTTAGCCAGCTGGCTCCCTAGCTAAAGTTATTTGTACTATTCGTATCCCAGAACCATTTGCTTTGCTAGTTAGAGCCCAATGTTAGCTAGCTAGCATTGAATCTGGTTGGTTAGCTCCCAGCAGATTCATGCAGGGTAGTTAGGAGATGATTTGGCACTGTGTTCATTGTTGTTTAACTAGCTAACATTATCTGGCTGGCGCGTTAGCTAACGTTACGTGATATGTGTGATCTTACACGTCGTTTACCTAGCTAGGTTCTTGTTAACCTAGCTAGCTAGCGAGCTAGATACATGTCTTAAGCTAAAGTGTACAACACCCGTTGAATATGGCCGGTGTCAGTAAAATTCAGCAAAAAAGCTAAATGAAATTGTTGCCATCAGAGCTCGTTAGACTGTTGCCATGTTATCCAGGAGGTAGCCAGAGCATCAAGTGCGTGCTCTGAACGCACCGAGAGCAAAACGAGATGGGTGGGGCAAAAGCTTAAGACAGTGTGAACGATGCTGAATGGGAGTAGACAAAGAGCTCTTCACTAGATACCAAAACATTCAAAGGTAATTTTCTCAAAAGTGAGTTTATCATCAACTTTCAAAGCAGAATTACTTTGGAGTACAATAGGCTGAGAGAGGCTGGACTGAGGGCTTGTAGGCCTGTTGTAAGGCAGGTCCTCACCAGACATCACCGGCAACAATGTCGCCTATGGGCACAAACCCACCTCAAAACTGCCGTGTACAATATACCATTTTGTGGCTCTGAGTCTCTACTTTTATCCAATGTAAAAAGCACTTTTTAAATTTTGTTACATAAGACCAAATCCGGGTGGTAAGTCACATTTACATACATAAACTCAGCAACAACAAAAAAACTTCCCTTTTTCAGGACCCGGTCTTTCAAAGATAATTTGTAGAAATCGAAATAACTTCACAGATCTTCATTGTAAAGGGTTTGAACACTGTTTCCCATGCTTGTTCAATGTACCATAAACAATTAATGAACACGCACCTGTGGAATGGTTAAGACACTAACAGTTTGCAGACGGTAGGCAATTAAGGTCACAGTTATGAAAACTTAGGACACTAAAGAGGCCTTTCTACTGACTCTGAAAAACACAATAAAAATGCGTGAACATGCCTTAGGCATGCTGCAAGGAGGCATGAGGACTGCAGATGTGACCAGGGCGATACATTGCAATGTCTGTACTGTGAGACGCCTAAGACAGCACTACAGGGAGACAGGACGGACAGCTGATCGTCCTCGCAGTGGCAGACCACGTGTAACAGTACCTGCACAGGATTGGTACATTCGCACATCACATCTGTGGGACAGGTACAGGATTGTAACAAACAACTGCCTGAGTTACAACAGGAACGTGCAATCCCTCCATCAGTGCTCAGACTGTCCACAATAGGCTGAGAGAGGCTGGACTGAGGGCTTGTAGCCCGGTTGAAAGAAAGGTCCTCACCAGACTTCACCGGCAACAATGCCGCCTATGGGCACAAACCCACTGTCGCTGGACCATACAGGACTGGCAAAAAAGTGCTCTTCACTGACGAGTCGCAGTTTTGTCTCACCAGGGCTGATGGTCGGATTCGTTTATATCATCGAAGGAATGAGCGTTACACCGAGGCCTGTACTCTGGAGTGAGACCTTTTTGAAGGTGGAGGGTCCGTCATGGTTTGGGGCGGTGTGTCACAGCATCATCGAACTGCGCTTGTTGTCATTGCAGGCAATCTCAACGCTCATCTCATCCTGACATGACCCTCCAGCATAACAATGCCACCAGCCATACTGCTCATTCTGTGCATGATTTCCTGCAAGACAGGAATGTCAGTGTTCTGCCATTGCCAGCGAAGAGCCGGGATCTCAACTATTACTTTTGCTTGGGGTCACTTAGAAATGTCCTTGTTTTTTAAAGAAAAGCACATTTTTTGTCCATTAAAATAACATCAAATTGATCAGAAATACAGTGTAGACATTGTTAATGTTGTAAATGACTATCGTAGGTGGAAACAGCAGATTTTTTATGGAATACCTACGTACAGATGCCCATTATCAACAACCATCACTCGTGTGTTCCAATGGCACGTTGTGTTAGCTAATCCAAGTTTATAATTTTAAAAAGGCTAATTGATCATTAGAAAACATTAGTGTCTAGTTTGAGAAACAGACGCCTCAAGTCCTCAAATGGCAGCTTCATGAAATAGTACCTACAAAACACTTGTCTCAACATCAACAGTGAAGAGGCGACTCCGAGATGCTGGCCATCTAGGCAGAGTTGCAAAGAAAAGCCATATATCAGACTGGTCAATAAAAATAAAATGTTAAGATTGGCAAAATAACACTGACACTGGACAGAGGAACTCTGCCTAGAAGGCCAGCATCCTAGAGTCGCATCTTCACTGTTGACATTGAGACTGGTGTTTTGCGGGTACCATTCAATGAAGCTGACAGTTGACGACTTGAGCCATCGGTTTCTCAAACTAGACTCTAATGTACTTGTCCTCTTGCTCAGTTGTGCACCAGGGCCTCCCACTCCTATTTCTATTCTGGTTAGGGACAGTTTGTGCTGTTCTGGGAAGGGAGTATTACACAGCTTTTTATGAGATCTTCAGTTTCTTGGCAATTTCTCACATTGAATAGCCTTCATTCTCAGAACAAGAATAGACTGAGAGTTTCAAAAGAAAGTGCTTTGTTTCTGGACATTTTGAGCCTGTAATCGAACCCACTGTAATCGAACTAGTCTAAAGGCCAATTTTATTGCTTCGTTAATCAGGACAACAGTTTTCAGCTGTGCTAACATAATTGCAAAAGGGTTTTCTAATGATCAATTTGCCTTTTAAAATGATCAACTTCGATTAGCTAACAACGTGCCATTGGAACACAGGAGGGGTTGCTGATAATGGGCCTTGGTACGCCTATGTAGATATTCCTTTTTTTTTATTCTGCCGTTTCCAGCTACAATAGTCATTTACAACAATAGCGTCTACACTGTATTTCTGATCAATTTGATGTTATTTTAAATGGACAAAAAAATTAGCTTTTACTTCTAAGTGACCCCAAACTTTTGAACGGTAGTGTTTTCTTCTTGTATTATAGACTAGGGTGGGATAATATGGTATAGTGTAGTGTATAGATTAGACAAGAATGTCTTACCTGCTGGAACTGAATGTGCAGTTTCTGGCTCTGCTCAGTCATCTCCAAGAACTCCCTCATGACCTCATCCTTCTCTTTGCGAGACTGCTGCAGATTGGCTGTGAGTTGTGTGATGATGCCGTCTCGCTGCTTTAAGGCAGCCTTGAAGTCCTGCAGCTGGAGGAGAAAAAGAAGTGCAGTGTGTATACATTGCATAATAAACATCAGTGATTCACAAGTCACACTTTAGTATGACAAAGAAAACAGTACACTGACTTGACTTGATAAAGACAAAATGTGGTCTCAAAAACAGAAGTAGCTAGTTGTGATATTTAAGGGTAGAGGTGATTTTTGTATTTTATTTTACCTTTATTTAACTAGGCAAGTCAGTTAAGAACAATTTCTTACTTTCAATGACGGCCTAGGAACAGTGGGTTAACTGCCTGTTCAGGGGCAGAACGACAGATTTGTACCTTGTCAGCTCGGGGATTGGAACTTGCAACGCTCTAACCACTAGGCTACCCTAGCGCCCCATTTAAAGGAGTATGGATGGTAATACAACCACCAATCAATGTTTTTAAACCAAACAAGAAAAGGGATGCATTCCATTGAAAAGGGAAATACCAAGAATAGTTTATATGTACTTGTTCCGAGTGTTTGACAATTCACTTGATCTTCACAGAAATCTCATATATTTAAGTAGTAATCTTAATATCAGTATATAAATGCTTAGAAATAGGTTCCTTGACAGATAAGAACGAAAATAAGTAGGCCTAAACTACAAAACTATACAAATTATTGAAATAGAGAACCACAGAAGTGAAAAAAGAAATATTAATCGTAACATGAATTTTTAACAGTGACTCCTGCTGGGTAGCAAAATTATTATCAATATGAGAGCTGCACCCTCAAATGAAGTTCAGCCCCTTAGTGTGGGCTCAGCAAGGCCAACCCATTATGCAATCTGGTTGATGAATTAAGACTCAAACACACACTACAACAAATGTTAATGTTTCATGAACAGTTGCAGATGACAGGTGAAGCAGGTTATCTACTACTTTCTAACTACCAATCTTA